>NC_030428.2:13255000-13520000 GCF_001660625.3 Ictalurus punctatus | reverse complement strand
CACACACACACAACCATTATCAACCACTCCATACCTCTGCAACTTCTCACCAACTCCTAGTTTGCTTATTCTGCAGAGCATCTAAAACTTAATCTCCGTCTCTCTTTTCCCATTCCCCAATTACGTGCTTCTATTCTCCTAGGTATATATGCAGTATATGTGAATATAGCAGAATACACTTTATACACTTTCAATTGTCTTGAGCATCGGCCTTATATCCAGATAGGAAGTATCCACATACTGTAAAACCGCAATTGTAAATGCACCCAATACATACAGTCATGTGAAGAAATAAGTACACCCCATGGAAATTGTTGGCTTTTTTGACATATTTGGACAAGCAAACATTCCATCAACTTTGAAACAGTGCCTATTAATGAAATTGATATACTTGAACAAAACCCCGGAACAAAGGAAAATTAGCTTTTTCAATCATTTATTCAACAGAAATATCAGTAGATGTGGTATACTTTTTGTGGAAAAAGTAAGTACACCCTTGGTCTCAGAAGTTAGTACTGCCCCTTTAGCAGAAATAACTTCTTGTAGGCATTTTGCATAATTATCCACCAAGCTTTCTGGAATTGCTGACCACTCTTCCATGCTATATTCTTTCAGTTGCAAGATGTTTGAGGGTTTAATTGCAAGTACTGCCAGTGGACTTGCTAGTGTGCTTAGGATAATTATCCTGTTGAAAGGTCCACTTTCGGTTCAACTTCAACTTTCAGACAGATGGCCTCACATTACCTTCAAGCACTCTTTGATATGATGTAGAATTCATAGTCAAATTAACGGATGCATGTTGTGTAGTCCCTGAGGCAGAGAAGCAACCCCAAACTATAACATTTCCACCACCGTGCTTCACAGTTGGTATGAGGTGCTTCTCCTGAAAAGCTGTCTTTGGTCTGCGCCAAACATGTCCGCTGTTACTATGGCCACACAATTCTATCTTTCATTCGTCTGTCCAGAGCACAAAATTCCAAAAGGCCTGGTCTTTGCCTTTATGCTCATTGGCAAACTGTAGTCTTGTAAAGGCTTTTTCCTGAAATGCCTCCCAAGCCGATCAAATTTGTGCAATCTCTTTCTGATTGTAGAAGCATGCACTTTGACACCAACAGTTGCAAGACTTACTAGCAGAACATGTCGTGAAATTTTGCGGTTCTTTGAGACTTCTTTTTGCATCAGACGGTCTTCTCTTGGGCTGAATTTGCTGGGACGGCCAGTTCGGACTGTTGTTTGAAATCTGCACCATTTGTAGATTATTTTCTTACAGTGGAATGATATATTTCAAATAATTTGGAGATCTTTTTAAATCCCTTGCCAGACTTTCTGAAGGCCTCACAGAACTCTTTAGATCTTGGCATGATGACACCACACACCTCAATAGCAAAGGGAACACCAGACACTAGATGTGAGAGGTTTCAATAAGACCGGTTCCACCTGCACTTCCTAAGCAGGTTCTAATCACTGGCAACCAATCTTGAACATCTGATTCTAATTTTATGGATTTGAAAGTGTGATAAATGTAGGGGTGTACTTACTTTTTCCCATGTGATATCTGTTTTCTGTTTATTTAAATTGTGAAAATTACTACAAAATGTCAATTTTATGTGTCATTTGATAGTGTATCAACTTCATGAATAGGCACTGTTTCAAAGAGGATCAAATATGTCCAAATATGTCAACAATTTCCATGAGGTATACTTATTTTTTCACGACTGTACATTTAAAACAGATTTAAATTTGTTCCCTGAGAGGTCTGAGACACAGTTTAGTCATCTCTGTACCTCTCAATGCATTCCATCAATATGTGGTCCATGACTGCTTTTATGGAATTGAAAAAGGCAATCATAATAATGATTTTTAATGCTGAATTTATCTGTTCATAACATAACCAGACACAAGAAATGACACAGAATGCTGGTAGTCAAGTGGAATGAGCTGATTTGCATTTTACACATGATACAGTCAGAGGGTTTTAGCCCAGCTTCCTGTAGACAAATTTCACAAGTGTAAATGCACAGGTTTAAAATCTTATCAAGATACAATACAAATACAAGAAGCATGAAACAACCAGGCATAAACAGGATTTAATGTGATCTTATTACCAGTGACCTTCCACTAACTATAACCTTTCTCAAATGTTATTGCAAACCTGAGCAGATGTTCTCTCTAGTGCAATGTGTGTCTTGTGCTCTGACACCCCCTGGTCTCATTAAGATTCAGTGACGTAGTCTGTTCACAGAATATCACCAAATATTCTCTGAACTGTCACAAATGTGAGCAGCAAAACAGGCAAGGGGTATAGCAAATAATCAGAGATTTTTGTATTTATGATCAAATTCTCACTTAAAAGATTAGTGTCCACTTTTAACATGTTTTGGTTCTGTTTTCAGTAAAGAATCTGCACAAATATTAATCCTTTATAATCATTCTTCTGCTATGACATAAGATCCATGGCATGAAACATGAGGTTAAGGGAACAAATTGTAAATAAATAAATAAATAAAATAAAATAAAAATCATCATCATCATCATAATCATCAATTACATTTTAAAATATTCTTTTACAACCAAAAACAATTATTTCAGAAAAATTTGTGCATGTCAATAAAGAAAATAAATTATATATATATTTTTAACACACATTATTAGACCAGAAAATGCTTACAAAAACTTACCAGCCAATGTTGTCATAAAACTGTATGAAGGGAACCTGAGACCACTGATGCATTTTTATTGTTTAGTGCTCTTTTGTAACACTCAATTTTAATAACAAAGTAATTTTGTAACATTTTTTCTTTACATATGTCCAAGACTTTGGCACAGTACTATATAAAGGATGTGTATTATTAGTTATTAAATTAAATATTAAATTAGCAAAAAGGCTTAAAAAGGCGTTTTGAAATTGCAATATGTTGTCATCTAAAGCAAGCAAAAGACAATTTGTACAAAACAATTAACACTAATAAAATGTAACAAATTAAATGTAGGCAATTTTTAAATACATCATTTAATAATAGCCCAGTACATTTAATAGGGTTCATTTTTATGAATACTCCTAGTTGAGATAATTACAATGTTTTACTGTATCTGAAAAGTGTACTTTGATTTACTGTTTTGGTTTCCAGGCACAGTAATTGGCTGTCATCTTATAAAACAATTAATATCACTGAGACATGCCTGATTTCAGCCAACCCTGCCCTGTATTCATCTGTCTGAGCAGGACTCAAGGCCATAGATAAATGTGAGCTATGAATACTGTGCACACTTTCAGACTTGGAAAAATACATCTCAAAAATGTGTATAAATATATTTGAAGAGGAACTAGTCATGGTGTGTTCTAGAGAAAGATTTGTTCATTATCAAAAGTATTAAAAGTATTAAAAGTATATTATAACCAAGATTTGTGACATACCTTTTCCATTTGCATGTGCCAAAGCCTTATCGATATAGTCGGCCCCTTCCTCAAAGAAGGCACTGAGGTTAAATTGTTCTGTGTCATTGGCCTTTATGCCATGGTATGTGATCCCACTTCCTGCATAGAACTCAGCATTGGTGTTCACGTGCATGAAGGAGTTGCCCTCTGCTGTGTTGAGTATGTGTGTGATGCCGAGCCGCTGCAGGCGCATCACATTCTGGGCCACAAACCTGACAAGCAAAAGAAGAATTCACGTGAACCTCACCTTACCCACAGGAACTCTGACAGTGCTGACACTGTTAGTTTTAACATACGTCAGCCCTGTCCAGTGAAGAATAAAACAACTGAAAAGGATTTTTTTCCCTTTCACTAACTGAACTACATTAAATATGAATAACGTTTGCATCTTCCCTTTCTCCTTACAGACACATGCACATTAATACTTTATGAACATTTACGTAATGGTATTGTAATGGTTCTCTAACGGTGCTCTTGCTGCTTAGTGTTCATGGCACACTATAAAATCCAGACAGTTTAAGAAAAGCTTCTTCTACTCTCACTATTTGCCATACTTAGCTGGAACCTGACAGGAATAAATTGTGGAGCTACTTTTAGACAGCAGAGATGTCAATCCATGTTACTGAACCTCAGGGGACGGCAGTGTTCTAAACCACTACAGACACAGCAACGAGATCTTGGCTGCTGCCCAAAGGCATATAAAGAGCCACAGACTCTGAGCAGCATGCCCAAAATAGGGCTTTGAGGCAGAGAAAGAAAGCAATAGAAAAGAAAAGGGAGTCGCCAGCAGAGTGGAGTGCTCGGTCATCATGTTGTTACATTGCTTTTGTTCTGCTCTAGCACCTGCAACACTTTCATCTTCATCTGCACCCAGTCCAGGCTTTTTTATAATGTATCTTTCATGTCATATGCTATAGAAGACCATGATGCAATACAGGTAGATACATAAATGGATAAGCAGAGAGATGAATAAGGGAATAATGAGTTAGTTGCATTTAACCAAATAAATCAAGTTTGCTTCCTTCCAAAACTATTCAGTAATTTAATGGATCCCATTTGGTTAACATACGTATAGTCATCATCTTCTGCATGTTTTGCTTCAGCAGCAATTACAATAACTTTAATAACTTACAAATACTACAAAAATGACAAAACCTCCCATTATTGCTTAATAAGTGGAGGGGTTAATAATACGCCGTGATGATGAAATATGAAGTCTGACCTAATCACCAAAACCTATCACTCAAATTTTCTCACTGAACTAGTCCATCCATCCAGAGCTGCAGGAGATTGCAGTCATACTTCTCACTGGCCTGCTGTGCTCCCTCACCCCCCAGCTCACTGCAGTCTCTACACATACATTATTAATAGAATCCTCACAAAGAGGTGAAGCATGCCTGACACAGAGACCACTCCACAACACATCCTCTATTGACCTGTTCCTGTTAAACTGTGCTTTTATTACTGTATTTTTAGTTTTAATACAACTTTATCTCGATTTTTTTTTTTTCTGCAAATAATATCACTATTTTTAATTAACAAAATATTGCAGATAGCTCTAACATTCTGAAAACAAGAAGGGCAGTGGTTGTTCAAAGGATTAGTTTCTGTGACAGAAGGCTATGAGTTCAAATTATTATTTAGAGAGAAATTGTTGCATGATCTCACTTAATATTGATTAAATGAAACCTACAAAGGTCCTACATACACACGAGTTCTTTTCATTCCAAAGGTCTGTGACATCAATCCTTCCATTTAACACAGGGTATGTCCACAAAATCCATACCATCTTTGTCATTCAGTTATGGAAGACAGCCCTATAGGCCTCTTTTACACTTCATGTCACAGCTACCAGATTTCAATGAATAAATATGGGAAAACACATTTCACTGACTTTTTAACAGATCGCATTCTGGCCTGCTTAAAAGTGTCAATAAGCATGAATCATCACACTAGTGACACACCAAAATCTCCAGTGTTGAAAGAAGTCAAAGTGGATAAAAATGAATACTACGTATTTTTGCTCTGCACCTATAGTGTGGCATGTTTCATCTTCTCTTATCTATTTCAGTTGATAACTCAATTTTTTATAAATATAAGTAATATTTAACACAAAGAAGTATCATAGCTTCCCAGCATGAGAGGAACTTTTTCTAATCAATCATCATCATCATCATCATCATCATCATCATCTCACAAATGTGAGGATATGGACATGAAAAAATGTCCAAATCTGACTCTAAAATTTACTCTAGAATATACATCACCTATAGTTGTATGTGATTGTAAACAAGAGCAGGAATGTTAGGCCCCCTGACAGTCTTCATTTTCCTAGATGTTTATAGTTTGTTTGGGTCCTGGAGTTCACCATTAGTCTCCTGACTACCCAGGGAGCCAGTAAATTAATCCCAAACTTCCCCATCTTTACACAGTGTGTTTTCTGGTTTGTTTTTGCTTTTGCTACTTAGGACAGGATATACTGTACACTGGTCATATTGATTTTGGGCATCTGAGACAGATAATAATATCTGAATTGACCAACCTTGAATCGATCCACATTTTTGGGGAACAGTAAATAGGCTACACAAAAAAACACTTCTTATACCTGTAATCCGGTATGAATGCAAATAAGATATGGAGTTAATATGACATGTAATTAATTCAGCAATCCGTTTTATTTTTGTAAAAAGCAGTTGGTATTAATTAATACTGTACCACTTATTGTAATGTTTTATTCTCACAATGAACATAACATCATTTGTGTAATATAAATATGACGGAGGAGTAGGCACAACAAACGCACCAAAAGCAAATTTGTCCTTTTTGTTATTCAGAGAAAATAAAACAGGCACATAAATTTTCATGTTGAATTTTGATTTTTGAGTATGGTTCTACTTTAAGTAAAAAAATTTTACCCAAACAGAATACAAGAGTTGAGGCCACCATGCTTACAAATAACAGAGCCACAACTCATTCACTCTTCCCATCCAGAGAGTAGGCTTTTGTACAACACTGCTCCAACCTAATAGAAGAAAATGTGTCAATTAACATACAAGATTAGAGCAGTGATTTAACTCTGTGAGTGCCATTCTTGGAGACTGATGGTGAAAGGTTATCTAAATGCATCCGTTCTGTTCCGACGCCCTGAATAAAGAACAAGATTCGGATGCGCCGATAAACCTCGGACTACCCGTCACTGTAATCTACTGAAACGAATGTAAACACAGCTTAAAGTGACACTGATCAGAACAGAACAATAGGCCGCCATAACTTACGCATTACCGATGTAAATCCTAGGAAACACCTCATTGAAATGTTGCGCTGGTAAACTGTAGAAACCGCTGCCGTCGGACAAAAGCTCATTGAGTTGCTGCACGGTAGCCTCGCCTTCTGGCACGCGCACTTCCGCCGCCAGCTTAGCGGGGCTTTGGTGCTTCTTCATGTTTTCTAGACGCCGTTCAAGCCAAACAAGTGTCAGATCCGGCTTGTCAGTTTTTCGTTGTGCTGCATCTTACATCCACTGGTGGTGTTGTTGTTTGCGCTCGGTGGCTTCCTTGTTTGTGCAGACACACCCCGATTCGCCCGCGTCGCTCAGACACTCCTGAGAGAGCAAGTGGTAGAGAAACACCGAGAGCGACACGCGCGCAGATGAACAAGTCTACCAGCGCGCCATTAAAGGGACCACTCTGTCACGAGCACCAGACAGCGAGCACGTACAGACGGGTGACAAATTAAAGGAAAATCTGTGCCATTTTATTCTGGCATTTTGCTGGCAGGGTTTGGGTCCACGTGTCCCCTAGAGGGAGGAGTTGGTGCAATCAATACAAAGTTATTCTGACTGATCACCTTCATCCTATGATGAAAGATTTCTAATGGGAGTTCTCTCTTCCAGGATGACAATTCCCTCATACCCAGGGAACGAGGCTCACAGAATGGTTGGATCCGAGTATGAAAATTCTGTAAAACATATGCTATAACCTTCGCAGTCAGCACATCTCAACCCAATTGAACACCTATGGGAGATTTGTTGTGACTGATTTGTTGTGTTGGGACTGATGTGTTAGACAGCTCTGTTCCTTAACAAAACACAAGATGATGAACTATATTTGGACGAATGAGGTTCAGTGGCCTGTGTAGGATCAGCGGTATGGAAAATGGTTGCATGGCTGGATAGATGGTGTTCAGTGGCAGCTTGTCTATGAAAGAGTAGCTTTTCAACAAATGTTAATCTTCATAAAGTCCTCATTCACATTTAAATTCCATACATTTATAAATTTTGTTGAAATACTAATAACTTTGTGAATGAACAACAACTGAAAAGAAATTGACAGGTATAAGCTGATGTTCCAATGATCTGTTGGCTTTAGATGCTGCAAATGTTCCTTATAGCTCCACAGAATTATTATTGCCCTTAGTGATCAAAAGTGCGAACTGCAACAAGCACTAATAGAAGTCCACTGGGGTAGGAATCACACTGCCCCATGGGTGGGGGAGGAGAAGAGAACAGGACACTTAATAACACAGTTGACAGGGTTGCGGTTTCTAGCCCAAATTGGGGTAGTTTAACAGTATTGGCTGCATCTTCTGTGTTCACACTTTGACAATGGTGACAGGAAACACACCAGCTGTATAGAACAGTTGAATAAAGGTATGTTTAAAACTGCTCAAAACAAGCTGCTAGTCTTTATGCTAAATGACAGTATGTTGCTGACTGTCAACTGCCTATTTCAGAGGTACTCTAAAAATTCACCAGATGGTAGCTTATAGCATAAGTTCAATGTCTAATGTGATAGCCTCTCAATTTAATTTTATTTGAGGCTATGTCATTATTATTGTCGACTTGCCCCACCAAAATCTATGGCCTAGACCTTGCCCTGAAAGAAATAACTTAAAATGTCTTTTGATTACATGACCTTTTATCCAGTTTATTTCACAAGACAATGGTCATTCCTTTATGTAACCACAAGGGGGCGATGCGTTCACATTAATCCTTGAAGCTTGTTGAGTTGAAGCTTGTTCTCATTCAGACTATTTCGTGCCACTATCCAAAAGTATCACTTATTGCAAAATTATATGTGTTCCGAGTGTTAAGTGCTCATACTGTTTTTATGCCATAAGTTAATTTTTTCCGTCCTAATCAGAAAACCTCCAAAATATAGTGTTGCACATTTATTTATATGTCTGGTGAGCATTGGAAGTGACTAATAGAGATAAAACCTTGTGGAAAGATTTCACTTACTGTCCTTAAAAAGTGTAGGAGAGCTGCACCACTCAGCTGTACAACTCCTGAATCAGGACTGAAACTTGAACACTAATATCAATCCACATCTAATCATTTTACCCCCAAAAAAATTGACCACTACTAATACAACAACTACTACATTTAATATTACTATAATAATAATAATAATAATAATAATAATAATAATAATGCATTTTATTTTCTAGTATTAATATAATTAAATTTATCTTGATATTAGGCCTGTATTAATAAATAAGTCTATTTCACTACAACCACTAACCAAGGGCAAATAATAAGTCATTGTACGGTACAGTAGGACAGCAGCTTATTAAAATATTATTTTTTCTAAATTATGGTAATATTTAAACACATTTATTTGAAGTAGCACTGAACATGAATCCACATCTGAATGGCACACTATCATCATGTGGCATTAAACTCACATATGATCATGTCTGCAGAGTTCAGTTTCATTTGAAGAGAGAGAGAGAGAGAGAGAGAGAGAGAGAGAGAGAGAGAGAGAGAGAGAGAGAGAGAGAGAGAGAGACTCGCTGTTCTTTAGCTTTAACGCTAGGAACCGTCAGCAGCTGCAGAACTGCAACTTGTCTTCACTTTTTGCTTTCTCCCTTTTTCAGCACCGCTGCCTCGCTTCCTTTTCGCTCTGTCTGTACACCACACTTGATGTTGCCCACGTTTGCACGAGTTGGCTACATTCTTCCTGTATAATTTCCGCAGATGCGCAGTAAAATTGTGGAATAGTCCACTGTAGTGGGTACTGGGGTTTGCTGGTACACTCATAAATCAAGCATTCTCATGTCATTTTAGCGTATTGAATTTTAGAAAAGCATAATTAATTAGCGAAAAGTAAAAATAAAACTTTCTTAACCATACGTTTAGGGTTAGTAACCCTTGGTAGCTCGGGACCCAAGACAATTGCCGACCTTTGCCTAATGGTAAAGTCCGCCCCTGTATTCGCACCCCTGCACTGCACATGTGCGCTAGGTATTTTTGAATCCAGTTGAAAAGATAGTTGGATGCAAGCGTTTTTATTGCTATTTTTTCCTACTTATCGTATTATTTCAGATCTACACCACCCATTTCAAGCTGATCGAAATTTCGTTAGAATCGAGCTCAGTCGGATCGATTGAGGTTTTCACATGAAGGCTTTGAATCCGATTGAGCTATCAATCCAATTACTAACAGATTATTTGGTGGCATAGGCATACCTAGTCTCTCACAGAGGCCATTGTGGAGTTTATGAAAAAACACTTACATTACAAACTTTAACCGCTGTTTCAACATTTGACACGTAAAGACAGCTCTTGTTCAACATTTTCTGTTGCCATAGTGATACAAGGCGTCTGACTTTACCATGGAAACAGGCATGTCATGATTCGTACCACCTTCTTTTTTATCTCACTGTTTCACTATACATGCTTCTATCTATCTATCTATCTATCTATATTCAGTGCCCTCCACTATGCACAAAGAAGGCTGTGAAAAATTGTCTTTATTGTTAACCTTTTGATCTTTTGTTTAAAAAATAACAAAATCACAAAAATACTTTGCTCTCATGGATATCAAACAATTGTAAACAAAACACAGGTTCATCCCCAATAAATATTTGTTAAATATAGGTGTGCAACAATTATTGGCACCCTTTTAGTCAATACTTTGTGCTACTTCCCTTTGCCAAGATAACAGCTATGAGTCTTCTCCTATAATGCCTGATGAGGTTGGGGAATACATGGCAAGGGATCTGAGTCCATTCTTCCATACAGAATCTCTCCAGATCCTTCAAATTTCGAGGTCCACACTAGTGGACTCTCCTCTTCAGTTCACCCCACAGGTTTTCTATGGATATAAGTCAGGGGACTGGGATGGCAATGGCAGGAACTTGATTTTGTGGTCAGTAAACTATTTTTGTGTTGATTTTGATGCATGTTTTGGATCATTGTCCTGCTGGAAGATCTAACCATGGCCCATTTTAAGCTTTCTGGCAGAGGCAGTCAGGTTTTCATTTAATATCTGTTGATATTTGTTAGAGTCTATGATGCCATGCATCCTAACAAAATGTCCAGGTCCTCTGGAAGAAAAACAGCCCAAAAACATTAAAGAGCCACCACCGTATTTAACCGTGGGCATGAGGTACTTTTCCATATCTACTTCTCTGTGTGCCAGAACCACAGCTGGTGTATATTGCCAAAAAGCTCTATTTTGGTTTCATCTGACCATAGAACCCGATCCCATTTGAAGTTCCAGTAGTGTCTGGCAAACTGAAGACTCTTGAGTATGATTTTGGATGAGAGTAGAGGCTTTTTTCTTGAAACCCTTCCAAACAACATGTGGTGATGTAGGTGATTTCGGATTGTAGTTTAGGAGCCTTTCTGACCCCAAGATGCAACTAACTTTTGCAATTCTCCAGCTGTGATCTTTGGAGATTTTTTTTGGCCACTCGAACCATCGTCTTCACAGTGGATTGAGACAATATGGACACGCGTCCTATTCCAGGTTGATTCATAACTTTTCCAGTTGACTGTAACTTAATTATTGTCCTGATCGTGGAAATGGGCATTTTCAATGCTTTTACTATATTCTTACAGCCACTTCCCATTTTGTGTAGCTCAACAACCTTTTGCCACACATCACAGCTATATTCCTTGGTTTATCCATTGTTATGAATGACTAAGGGAATTTGGCCTATGTGTTACCTCATATTTATATACCTGGGAAAGAGGAAGACATAGTTGAACAATTTCCTGTTCCTAGTCATCCAGGTGTACTAAAATATTTAAAATATCAATGGGAATATACTTCAAATATATTTTTCTCATATGAATTCATAGGGGTTCCAATAATTGTTGCACACGTATATTTAACAAAGATATTTTTTATAAACATGTGTTGTGTTTGCAATTGTTTGATATTTTTGGAATTTTTTTTTTAACAAAAGATCAAATAGTTAAACAATAAAGATTTTTTCACAGCCTTCTTGGCTCATATTTAACAAGGGTGCTCATATTTAGCAAGAGTGTTATTATTATTATTATTATTATTATTATTATTATTATTATTATTATTATTATTATTATTATTATATTATCTGGGGGGAAAGAATTTGAATAATAAAAGAAAATATCCACTATATATTTGGTTGTTGTTTATTTAATTACCACATTCCACTAGCCAGCTCATCTGCTTTGGTTCAGGTGTAACTGTGTTAAATATTTGACTTATTAGGCACTGATATGTTCCAGAGACCTTATGTGGCTTTCTTCTAATCAGGTAGTTTGTTCTTTAGAGAAAATCTGCTTTGTGTTTCCCTAAGCAGTGTTAGAACTGATGCATAAACACACAGAGAATGGCTTATATTACATCAGCAGGGTTGTGGGGGAAACCAATTGCATTCTTCTTATCTGGGTTGTGGTTGTACACAAAGCTGAATTTCAGAAGACTGTCTGAATTTACTGTCATTTGCTGAACAGTAGGGGTCTCTCTCTCTCTCTCTCTCTCTCTCTCTCTCTCTCTCTCTCTCTCTCTCTCTCTCTCTCTCTCTCTCTCTTTCATGCACAATCACCACTCAGGATATCCCCTGAACATAAAAAATGTACGCCATTATTAGTAATATAGTTTTTAAATATAGATTACAACGTGAAAACAATGATATCACTATTATTTCTTGCCTGACTTTGATCTGTCCTCTTTATCTTCTCTGATGCTCTTTGAAACAGTCTTTGCCTAATGACCTTCGAAAACAATCTAGCTTGCCCAGACATCACCTCAACAACACTGACTCATGCATAATATAACCATCTGCTAGCCAGCACACATATGTTCCATACAGAGAGTGAACCTGGCTTTTCAGAGGTGCTTGGAGGGTGGGTGTGTGTGTGTGTGTGTGTGTGTGTGTGTGTGTGTGTGTGTGTGTGTGTGTGTGTGTTTGTTGCATGTGAGAAACGAGGTCATGACACTCCATGTTTGTCATTGTGATGATGTAATGTTCATAATATAAACACAAGAGGTGTTTAAATGTAGTGTTTGACAACAAACAATGGCTGTAGTATTTTAATGTTCTCTGTCTTGAAAGTATAAGTGTTACTTTAACAGTATTTACTTGTTAAAGAAGCAGTGGAGGCTTTATTCTCGAAACCCATGCATAAATTAATGACAATGAAAAAAATAATGTGTGGTTATAATTTACAAAAAAAAAACATACTTTTTTCACCATGCTTCAACAGCACAAGAGCGCATTTCAAGGTGAGCATTGCCCGTTTGCCTTTAGTAAGATCTGATATGCTGTTTGTAACACAAGAATGTTTCCTTCCTCCCTGTGTGCCTCTTCACCCCCTCCCATCTGTATTGGAGCAGCACATCCTCAAGCTGGCACTGCAGAGCAATGCTACAGGAGATCCCAAGCTTTATCTGTGCTTTATTCTGACTTTATAATGTAAGAAAAGGACTATATCTGTCCCAGTATATACAAGGGTAAAAAGCCATGACAGATACTGAACATTTAGCAAGAGCAACTTACCTTAGCACTTGTTTTTCATATTTCAGATTGTTACTACATACATGTAATATTGTTACATATATGTAATACTTAATTCTTTCAGAATCTACAAAGGTACAAATATGAATTTGAAATTTTAACCTATTTTTGAATGTTCTCCACTATTGCCCTCGGCAAAATAAGTTATGGACACCTTATAGACATAGCCTGAGAAGCTATACACTACATTCTTATATATTGTACTCCATCAAGGACATGTGCTTTTTCAATTTTGTCACACAGCACATTTAGATATCTGTGGTATCCTCAATGGTATCAGTATAGTGAGTGATAACTGTTGGAGAAGGCTGTGGCATGTTGATGTTGTGCAATAAAGGGAAACTCCCTGATCAGTCATTCACATATATCTAATTAGCTTTAGGTCTCTTTGTACAAGAGCTTAATATTATTTTACCACAAAATCTATTCCATTTGTGTCGATATGACCTACCACTGGCCTGTTTTTAAACAAGAATAATTAGCCTTGTCATTTGAGAGCTCATGTCAGTGTGCAAAAAAACTGCCAATTGGTGAAAGCAACGGTGACTGCTGGTAATATTAGATGGGATGGCTAAAGTCTAATAACTATCAATAGTTCAACAATTAAACTATTAGGGTTGAGTAATACATAAGACCTCAGGATATATTGTTTTTTTATTATTATTTAATAATGATAATAATAATAATAATAATAATAATAATAATAATAATAATAATAATAATAATAATAATAATAATAATTAATAACGATTCTCATAGAGAAAACAGTTCCCTTTGTTCAATTTCATTACACCTTTGACTGAGTCTGTAAACTGCTGATGATCATATTTGTCTATCTGATGAGATTGAACATTGTCACTGAAGATTGTCTACTTCTATTTTTAACCACATGCTTCAACACAGATGGATTGACAACCTCTGAACTTGACAAAAGCCTTCCTTTAAGTCCTTTCTGACCTGATTGTTGTTTGAACTGCAGCAATGACCATATGGTTCCCAGTTTTGTATACTACAATTATGTGTTTCTTGTGGTCTCTATTGGTTTACTTGAAATTCTGAACCAAGTATTACTCAGAGCAGTTACAGCGAGGTTTTACTTTTTCATTTAACTGATGGAACAACAAAGCAAAGAGACTGAGGACTTTGTATATTTTGATTTTATTTTGCATAATAATGTACATAGCCTAGATAGATATAATGCATGTCATATTGAGTTTAAGCTTGTTAGTTTTGTCAAAGGTCTTAGTATTCTTCAGTGGAGAGCCTACCCGCACTTCTATCAAGACATAACAACTATCCAAACACAGGTGTCTTGATCTGATTACAGAAATTTTAATAATGCTCTTCTAGCAGCACTAAAACACAGTGGGTTGTTCAGGGGTTCAGTAAAAGGCTTTGTCTATGTATAGCTCATGTCAGTGGACTGTGTATTGCAGGCAGAGCTAAATCGTTTTGAAGACTCTGTCCAAACTGGGCAAAAATGGAGCAGTGCGGTGTTTCCAGCCTAGTTGTGGTCTGTGGTTGAGTTGCCAAGACAACTCCAAGACTCCAACTCTAAATCCAAGACTTGGCAGAAATGCTATACACGTGGTAACCTGAGCATATTCTGAGAAACAATTACCATTTCTATCCACTATCCTTATTTTCAGATATACCGTATATAGTACCATGCAAAATGAGCCACTTCTTCTAAACAAAGCTGATTTTGTTAAATTTTTTTGTTGGTAAGAGTGACAGAGATTTGACATTGCTCTAAACCATGGATTTATCTACTATTTTCTCTATAAAATTTAGCTTATTGGTATCTTAAGTAAATGAATCCCTGTTGTTTATGTAGATGTATATAAGATATACTAGGGTAATTGCTAATACCTTAAATGTGTAAGTTCAGTGTGAACCTTGTATAAAGTTCATTAATCAGATGGATAATTAATATATTATTAATTTGGTATTAATAAAAGTTTAAGATTTGTTAAATGTTAAACATGTACTTTCACTGAATATAATGCAGTGAGAGAATTCCTATTCTGTTTAAATCTTGGCTATAAGAGCCCAGTCTCTCCATCAGCATTTTTTGTAAAAGCCCTCATTCTATCCACTCAGTAGGTCCAAGTGAGAGCTGCAATGTGTGTGTGTGTGTGTGTGTGTGTGTGTGTGTGTGTGTGTGTGTGTGTGTGTGTGTGTGTGTGTGTGTGTGTGTGTGTGTGTGTGTGTGTGTGAATAACCTTGTGGAGTGTCTGTCTTTAACTTTAACCCCTCTTCCATCGCTAATTCTAACAGCTCCCTGCTCTCTTTTTATGTTTAATGTAGTTACTGGACAGATTAGATGGGGAAAAACGTTTTTGAGAAACATGTGTCACGTTTTTGATTGTGAGTGAATGACTCTGCACTAAGTTGCCCTTGATTCCAGCCTGAGGGAAATTGAGAGACTTCCTGTGCTCTGCTCTGCCTCTGCTGCTGCACATACACTTCCAGCTCTTGCCTGAGTCCTGTTCTGGCAAAGATCAATAGTAGACCCTTAATGATAAGTCAGTGATCCTTCTATTTACTGTAAGTAGTAGGTGTTATGTCATTAGTGATTGTATGGTAATACACACCATCGCAAAATGAGCATTCAAAACAACTTCTCGAGTAACAGACATGTGTTTGATTGAGTGAAATGGATGAGGCTGGTGCATTTAGCTTATGTAATGTCAATAAATGAGAAAGCATTCCCTGGGTGTATCTCTTCTCTTCCCACACCGACCAGGCATGCATTAGTTTAACCTTGGTCTGTGGGGTTAAATGAGGTCAGAGTTTCCTGCCATAAGAATTCATGATTCGGCTTCGGAGGGGGATCACTGGGGTTACCCACATTCTGCATGAATTCCACAAACCTGAGCATCTCAGAGGGGAGGTCAGGCTCAGAACACTGGCGTGAATTTGTTATTAAAGGAACAGCCTCTGCAGTGCCAGATTGTTGTCTTTGTGTGTGAGTCTATGTGGATGTGAAAAGTATTTAGAAGCAAAATCATCATATTTTCTTTTCGTCTAATTTATCTGTAAAGTCTTAAAGCATATTTAATAATTTTAAAAAATTATCCTTGATTTAAGCTAAGTGGATCTACAGTAAGGTTCTTAAGACCATGTGTGAATAATTCATCTAGAGCATTGCATTCACTAATTTGCAAAAAAAAAAAAAAAAAGGTTTGCTGACTTCGAAGCAGAGGAGTGCATCTGAGAGTGTGTGTGTACCTCCCCCTTTTCTCTGCAATGCAGTGTGTGAGGCTGCCTGGGGAGCTAAGCTGCAGATTTTAGTGCTTCTGCCCTTTTCTTCTTCACAGCGCCATACGGCTGTGAAGATACACTCCATACAGTCCCCAGTGCCCTTTATATTTACCTCTCTGACAGTTCTCTGATCCAAGTGCTAACCTGTCAGTCTCATTACACAGGGCTAGTGTCACAATGACTTTGTGTTTCTCCATCCCTCTGTGCAGGCATAGAGAAAAATAGTTACTCTTTTGAAGCAGTCATACTTTGATGAAAGACATGAGAATAATGGTTGTGTCTTCTACTAGTAACTCCAGCTTGTTTTGATAGAAGTCTACTCTCCTGACTTATACTGCTCTCACTAGTATAGGTGCTGCACACATTAATGCTGACCTACATTCTGCAGGAGATTGTACCAGCAGAGCAGGAGGAATGGGATACAGTGAGGCAGGTAGTAGAGACGGGTGATACCACTGATTTTAAGTAAAGCCAACACTAGCATCCCAGTACTGATATATTTAAATGTCTTCTTGTGTATATAAAAAATGTGCAATTTCTACAGTGAGAATTTGCAAACATGGATATCAAGAAATTAATAATTACGGGACAATAAGCATACCTAATAATCTCTCCCTCCCTCTCTCTCTCTCTCTGTTGAGCTACACATGTTACTCCTGGGATACTACTGATCCTGACCCCTTCTGCTCTCCGGACCTGCACATACCATCCTGATGCCCTACTTCTGGTTACATGCCGCTGCTCAGGATGGCCCCACACAGTGCAGCCTAAAGGTCATTGAGATTACTGAGGATGTTACCACTTAAAAACCATAAGTCATTGGACCTCAATTCAATGGAGTCATTGGACCTCAATTCATATGAACAGTTATGCTATGATGGTTTAGAACTACACTTGCTATGATAGCTTTAGGGCTGCAGTTGCCACAAATAGTTTTGCACTCAAGTCTCCATCTGTGAACAGTGGATAAATTCAACAAAACAGACTTCATGTAAAAACTGTAATGAATTCCTGGTTACACAACTGCACCATCTGACCATGTAGCATTAGTACATTTATAGAAAGGATTTATTTATAATTGCACTGTCACCCTGGTGTCACCCAGATGAGGATGGGTTCCCTTTTGAGTCTGGTTCCTCTCAAAGTTTCTTCCTCATATCGTCTCAGGGAGTTTTTCCTTGACACCATTGTCCTCTGGCTTGCTCAATAGGGATAAATTCATACATGTAAAATATATATCCTGAATGTATATATTTCTGTAAAGCTGTTTTTGGACAATGTCCACTGTTAAAAGCGCATATTCGTGCAGTTATCTAATCAGACAACCATGAGGTGCCACAGCAATGCAAAAAATCATGGAGATAGAGGGCCAGAGCTTCAGTTAATATTTCATTAAGAGCTTCAAACATAAGAATGAAGGAAAAAGTGTGATCTGTGTGACTTTGATCATGGCACAGATATTGGTACCAGATGGGCTCATTTGAGAATTTCAGGAACTTCTTATCTCCTGAGATATTTCCAGTCTTCAACTGTCCAGTTTCAGTGAGTCTGTGCCCATAAGAGCCTCAGATTCTTCTTCTTGGTTGACAGGAGTGGAACGTGATGTTGTCTTCTGCTGTTGTACTCCATCCACCTCAAGGTTTGATGTGTTGTGCATTCTGGAAACCTTTTCTGCTCACCACGGTTGTAAAGAGTGCTTATTTGAGTTACTTCCTGTCAGCTCAGACTAGTCTGGTAACTCTACTCTGGTCTCTCTCATCAGCAAGGTGTTTCAGCCTGCAGACCTTCCATATACAGGATGTTTTTTTGGTTTTTGGAACCATTCTGTGTAAACTCTAGAGACTGTCATGTGGGAAATTCCCAGGAGATCAGTAGTTCCTGAAATACTCAAACCAACACATCTGGGACCAGCAACCATGCTACAGTTAAAGTCACAGCAATCACATTTTTTTCCTAATTCTGTTGTTTGATGGGAACATTAACTGGAGATTTTGACCTGTATCTGCATTTTATGCGTTGCGCTGCTGTCACATGATTGGCTGCATAAATGAATATATGTACAGGTGTTCTTATTAAAGTGACCAGTGAATGTATATTATTTGCATATTTAATCTCTTTCTCATTCGTTCGGCATTCCCATCTGACTCTGTTTGTAGGCATGTTTTTTTCATGGTGGGGACCAAATGTCCCCTAAAGGATAAGAATAGCTGACAGTTTGACTGTACCTTTTGGTAACTGAAGGTCCTCACAAGGACAGTAAGAGAAACATGTGTGGGTGGACCGGTAGGCAGAAGGAGTTGGTGGAAGAAGCAGTAGTTCCTGTCCTGCACATCAACATTGCATTCTACATTTTATCTTCACATTCTGTTTACAAAATAAGCACAAAGTATATTGTTATATTAGGTTTGACTTTTAAAAAGACACATCAGGATTGAAATTATTGATACTTCAGTATCAATCAGTCTATTCCCAGAAGATAGCCATCAAGTCCTATGCAGAAGTATCACTGAGTTTAACAAGGTTATGTTTATGTATCAGCATTCTCCATAAAATATATTGGTTTAAATATATTTTATGCCCTATATTTAATTTTATATATTTGTATTGGTTTAATCATTTTGTTATTAATTGAAACATTGCATTAACTATTAAGTTAATTTACTCAGAACCAAATCTGCAATGTGGCATGGTCAAGCTGCAGACAGAGACAAGGCGGCTTGAACCGCCAAGTAACAAGTGTTGTTTCTCACCTGAGTCTTATTACCATCAACCTACTTATGTGTGTTTCTTTGTGCTTTCAGTGACCGTTGTAAGGCAGAGAAAGAGAGAGAGGCATAGCTGGCAGAGCATGTTCTAAACACACAGAGTGTGATCTTAAACTGGAATGAGGCAAAAGCCGTAAGCTAGTGATGACCCAAATGGGTTGCATTTCCATTAGTTTGTGGAGGGTTTTTGTTGAGTTTTTGAAGATGTACTCAAAATCTGCTGAGAAATAAAAGCCTGCCTCTTGACTACCCATACACACCAGGTTCTACAGCGGTGCCGAAACCCAGGAGGCAGGCAGAATTTCATCAGAGCTCTATGCTCACTATTATTTACTTTTCAGTGCACTTTCAAAAACACAAATAAAGAGAACAGAAATAACGAAAGGAAATGCAACACAAAAGGGACCATTGCCATGTTCCAGTTTAAGGTTCCGGGTTAACACACATAAGTAGGCTGGCCTGTAAAACACAGGTAAGAATTATCAAGAGTTACCAGTTGCCAGTCCAACCTGCTTCCTCTCAGTTTGCAGCTGCCACAGTACACAAACATTCTATAAAGTACTATCTCTCTGTTCCATGTTGAAAAAGGTTGCAGCATTCATCTAGAAACCATATTGCTTATTTGTGAAATTTGGGCATTCACTGCTGTGTACACTCTTTCCTTGGTGATTTGATGAAGATATAATAAGGGAAAAGGTGTTGAGAGAGGAATAGTGGCCCAGAGGCACAGCTTACTCTGCAGATATGGGCAGAATGCCACTGTAAGTAGATCATACATTTACACTGCACACATATACACAGAAACAATGATGGTGTACACATCCTCATCATGGTTCCTTAGTTATCCTGCATTTCTGTGATGGTTCACTGCCATGGGGGATATGTAGTATGCACACACAGTGTTCTGCTCAACTATGACAGGTACAAATGGGTGGGTCACATACCTTTGCTATCTGTTATTACTTTATCTGTAAGAGGGTTCAATGTGAAAATGATTGTCAAGTCACAGATGTCACAAGTTCCAGCTTCAAAACGTGTGAGCAGGTAAGCTTTAAACCCCCTTTATATAAGTTTGAAAAGGCACAATTAGCCAAGCTAATGTAATTGTGCCTATGTTACAGACTAAGTAATAAATTACTCTGAAATAGCAGGTATTGTAATTGATATATAAGAGCTATTACAATAAATATATGCAGGTTTTCATTCCAACTAAGCAGAAGTCACACCTGATCTACTGAAAGCCAAAATCAACTGATTAAACCGGTAGAATCAGGTGTGGATCCTGCTTGATAGGAATGAAAACCTGCACCTATACCAGCCATGTGTGTATAAGACTAGACACTCCTGTTTTAGTAGGTTTAGCTGTAAAATCAGAAAATCAAAGAGGATTTGCCTTCCATAACCTTTATTATACCACACTGCATTTTGTGTATATCTTGTTTCTTACTCCTATATGAGTAAGTAAAGGACATGAAGCCTCTTATTATTCAATCCCATTTAGTCACTCAGACATAAATCTAAGTGATTACATAGAAAGAATGGGAAAAGATCCCAAAACCAGAGAATTTAATACTAATGAGGTATTTACTAATTCAAGTTACTAGTATTTTTGAGACCTCATATGAACTGTCAGGTTCTCATATCTTATTAGTTTTCCATCAGTTTATATATTTATGCTAGAAAGGCTTAAATATTGGTGTTCTTATTCTGTTCCTCTCAAGGGTACATGTACATGAAAATCTCAAAAGTAAAAGTAAATCACCCATATGCACAGTATGGGCTGGAATACATATTGTATTGGATGCCTTTTTAGCATTTGTAGTGGTGTTTCTAAGTTTGCATGTTGCTCTTGCTGATAATTTAGACTCTTTTGATGCTCTACAGAGAATGTTCACCTTGATATTGAGGGCCTCATGAACAACCAGATTAAATATGATGCACAATAAAGCTACAGATGCTACCCCACTTAAAACAAACCCTGGAGCTATGCACAGAATAATACACTTATGTGAGTCATGAATAACACTTGAGTTCTTGAGGAAGGTGCTGCCCCCAAAAATGGTAATAAACAGCAGCAGTATAGAGTGTGCCTAATAGTGTGTCTAATAGACAGCATTAGGACCAAGTAATGAAGAAATGGAAAAGAACCTGCTATGATCTATGCATCACTGCTCTTTGTACATTTGCCATCATTGGGGTTAAGGAAATGTGAACTGAATGTAATGCTTTGTTGTTCGAAGTGGACTACATTTAAGGAACTTTAGTAATAATTGCCCACAGCTGAGCCAGTCATGTTCAATGAGAGGCTTTGAACTCAAAGGGTGGTGACTTCTCTCAGGCGAGAATCAAAGCAGATGATTGCCTCTATAAATCTAGTTCAAGGCACATCAACAGGGCAACTTGAATTGATACCAGTAAATAAAGGATACAAAAACCCAGGAAAGGACAGCACATAACTGTGATGAGCATAAGCAGCTCTATGGAGGTCTCCATTCAGAACCATGGCAAAAATGTTTCCCCGCCACATGCTCCACAGCACATGATTAACAGCTACCTGAACACTCACCTGGTGAGCCTGCCAACTTCTATTGTGAAAATGTTTTACCCAGCCGGTTTGAAGGGAGGGTGCTTGGTTTTCTAGGCCAAACCTTTTAAAAGGGAAAGGGTGTGAAGACAGTGAAAAATGGAGCTTAGAAAAAACTGCTTCATTGAGGTCAGGAAGGAGGACACTTGAATAGAAATCTCGTATATTTTGCAGTCAGTAATGTCAGTCAGTGCCTGAATGCCAATGGAAATAAATTCAGGACTACAAAGATACAGCTCCTTTCTGTTCTTTATCTGATGTATCAACTCCTCCAAGATTTCTATAATACAGATTGCTAGATGTTACTACAGGATGAGTGTTGTGAGAGGGTGTTTTAATGACAGGTTAATGTTCATAATGTTACTTGTAAATATACATCTTTATAAATGATGATATGCAAATAAGCTACATGAACTCCCACACTCACATGGGCTTGGATTCACACTTGCATTACACACTGTCTTCTCTCTTCCCATGGTATTACATATCAATCCCTGTGGATGGTTGAGTAATGAAGGCAGATTTAATACAGTGTACAGTAAGCTTGTAAACTTAGGGAACTCACTGCATGGGCGGAGGGGATGGCCTGCCAAGGATAGCGAAGTGTTTCGCTCCCCCACAGAGGTATATTCATCAACATGGAGCATTTTACCAAGAGCAACGCGGAGGAGTGAGAGAGATCCCACCTACATTACAACTGCTGACCAGAAAGAGAAGTGGGCTGAGTGTGGGTCCATGGAGTAACAGATTCTTCTAACCTAAAAAAAAATACAGATAGATTCCTACCAAGCTAAACACACATTTCACCATCAGTTGTAACTAACTGATGGCTAAATCGTAGTATTGAATGATTTATAGCAGGCACCAGTACAGTTCAGGATTATAAACCATACATTTGATTTTATCATTTTACAAAGGTATTCTCATAGAGCACTGCTTATCTGCACAGTGAGAGTGGAAATCTACACTAACCCCTAATGAGGTTACTTCATTAATACTCTTGAAGATCGGCTGAGTCAGAAGGTTCTCAGTTTTTATTGCCCGCAGCTAAAATTGAATGGTTCTCATTGCCTTAATTAAATGCTTTTACAGACACCGTTCTATTTCCACTGAAACAATACTAATGAAAATTCAGACTCTTCAGAGTCTTTATTTACATGGAAGCTTGATAAGAATTTAAGCTTAATGTTCATCACAAACTGTGTTCATAAGTAATACTCAAAACTGAAGCAGTTAAAGTGTTTTTTTTTTATTTTTTATTTCATAGCCATGGCTCCTTCTACTCATAACAGTAACAAAATGTTAACTATAGTGCAACACTGAGTGAAAGACTGCAGATGAAACCACATAAATATGCAACCACATAACATTCTCCTGCCTGAGCTCATCAGAAAGGACCTTGATGTGAAATGCAACACAAAGACATACACAAACAAGGTCAACTGTGGTTCAAATATTATGTAAATTCAAAACAACTACTGTATATCTACCAAATGTTTTGTTATTAGAAGATCTGGCAGCAGAAATCATGGGAATTATGTTGTAGCTATGGGAATTGTTATGTAGTCAGTCACTCGTCTTCATCTATCTCCATGGACTGGTCTTGTCGTAAGTCTGGAATTGTCCAAGCAGAACAGCACTGGCAATCCCATGTTAGGGCCAAATCTGTGTGTGATTTGTTCAATGATAGATTGTTGAATGTTAGATTTAGACATCCTGGAATGTGGGAGTGTCAGTCTTATGTTTGTTTGGACACAAAGCACAAAAAGCAGCCTCAGAGGCTAACAATCCAGTTTAATTCTAAGATACATTAGTCCCAGTGCACAGCCTATTGATATTATATATATGTTGTTGTTGGTGGATGCAACTAATATTTTATTCAGGGAGCCTATGAGGTTTGCCTTTTACAAAAAAACCTTCTGTAACATCAGGACTGGATACTGGCTATGTTTGTATGCTATTAATTGATTTGGTATTTAATAAACATTTGGGGGCTTTTTTTCTATAAAGAAAGTAAACTGCTTGCAAGGCCCACCAAGCAATTTCAATGACAAGACTGGACTAAATGTAGTGATCCCTGACATCCCACAAGAATAAGCAAACGGACTGCCACACCCTGTATGTCTTGGATTCAAATACTATAAGCATCTCCTTTTAGTCACAAAAATTATACAGCGAACACTCTTGAGCTCCATCCCATGATTAAAGTTCCCTATTCACGGCTAGTGCATGGCAAAGGGCTGGCTCGCATGGCAATTCTGGATCATACTGTGATCCTTGGCCTTCAGGGAGAGTGAGTGTGCAGTGCAGAGTGTTGCTCTGTAAAGCCAAATAAGCACATAGATTTATGACCTCCAGTATCTGGCTCTGGGATTCACACTGATTGCCCTTCTCTGTTTCTTCCCCAGTCCCCCAGACCAGCTCACATTTCAGCTACAGTAGCAGCTTTATGGCTTTTAGTAAAACAATACTGGGTAGACAAGACTCTGCCATGTGACATCTACAGCAGAGCCATAAACCCACTGGCATCCACTTTTGGCAGCTCATGTGAGGACTTCAGCATTTAAAGGTATATTTCTCAATACAAATCCCATGCATGGCATTGCAGCTAATAACAATAACTTTACCTTGCAAGACCTCAATAGACATGATGCAGCTTTCAGTACTGCTATGCAATGTACTGTGTCCCCCTCTACACAGATAGCCACAAAGACAATTAACAGCTCTTGGAGAGCTTAGAGGTCACCCTTGGTAACAGGCTGAGGCTATTTGCATAGCCTTTCTGCAGATGGGAAGCTCTGTTATTACCTATGTACTCAGTTTGTGAGGTTGTAGTCTGAGTGAAGCCAGGATTTTAGCTTTGAATGCTTTTCTTCTTTAATATAAAACATCCATAATGAAGTACTATACATATGAACATAGTAATCAATTTTGAACAGGTAAAGTTTTTGCATAGGAGGAAATTACGATTTTATTTCCATCTGAATTTAGTACACAGGATTAGGAGCATTGAGGAAGGCCTTAAGGACATTGTTATAATAATAAGTTTTTAACTATATAGCAGTAGTGAAATAAAATAATATAAGGACTGGAACTGTAGGGGAACACTCCATCTTCCACAAGACTCAGTTTTAAGGATGAACCTGACGATGTGATTCTCTATCTTAATCCTTCTTAATCTCTTAGGCTCTCCCTCTCTTGTTTTATTTTATCCATCAAGATTATGCCACCTAATTCCACCAACATATAATACTTGAGAAGATGTAAAACATTCACTCATGTATCTTCGGGGACCACTTTATCCTGGTCAGGGTTGGGGTGGTGCTGGAGCCTATCCCAGGAACACAAGGCCTGAGGCAGAAATAGACCCTGGATGGGACAGTTGGAATTTAGAGCAAGCAGTCCACCTATCAGCATGTTTTTGGGAAGTAGGAGGAAAGTCTAGAACCCATAGGAAACCCAGACTGATACAGAGAGAACATGTGATACTCCATATGGATAGTAGCACGAATTCAGGATTGAACCAGTGAGCCTAGAGCTGTGAAGGTCAACACTACCCACTGCCCCAGAGATGGGCATCCACCATGCACATATAATTATCATCTATGCCATTATCCTCCCCTCTCTCTCTCTTTCTGCTTCCACAGTGAGGTCAAAGTTTGACAGCATTTCAATTCCCCCTCTGCATAGCAATTAGTCAAAGTTATCAGCTCTGCTGTTAAAATTCCATGGTGAAAGCATCTGGAAAATGTTTACACAAGGTTCCTGATAGTCAGCTTTCCAGGTATTCCATGTTGAATAGTAGAGAAAATGTTGGTCATGCTGAGAAAATAGTCCTCAGGGATCTTTAGTTTTACACAAAGTATGACACAATTTTACCAGCAATAACATATCAATGTTCCATCATACATAACTTTATGCTTGACTGACCCGAGGAGTCATTAACTGTTTTGAAGTGCCTCTTTGTTATATAACTTTTATGGCTATGCCTAAACTGAAATTGTTACAGTGTATGATAATCTTTCAGACCTTTCAGAACTATGTTTATGCCTATTCTGTTTTTATTTCAAATTTCTGACCAATAATTCCATTTCCAGAATTAACAGGAAGGATCATTTTGCATAGTTTTCAACATTACAGTAGCGTAATTCTTAATTGGGCAGCATGGCAGGGTGCCGTGCCTCTTATCATACATTCTTCAGATAACATTGTTGGGTGAGAGAACTCGTTTGGTGAAATGCCATTGTTCCTACGTTTGAACCATTTGTTGGTTTCAGCTGCCTTCTCCTCCGAAATTGCACCAACAGCCAGAAGTCACAGTGATGTAAGAGCATTATTAATGATAGGTTGAGGAAATATTGCAGCGATCAATAAAATCATTAGCAGTAGATGGCAGTGTTTCTTACATTGAGGCTGATTAGTATTGAGTTTTGATGGATGTGGTGCTGTGATGGCAAAAACTGTTCTCAGCTGTATTTAAAAAGTTCTTTAAAACAGAGTATATAAGAAATACTCTATAAATTATAAACCCTGTACACAAGGCATGTATTTGAAATGGATTATCAATGAGAGGGACCATAATGTATATATGTATGACCCAGAAGTATTTGATTACAAAGAGCAATTTAAAAATTAATTTGTAATTATTTTTAGATATGAAATAAAGTAATCCAGATGGTAAATTACATATAATCTGCTAAATGGTCCAAGATGTCCCTTAACATCGCCCCATCAAATGCACCAAAGCCCTGCTTCAATAAATCAATCTTGCTTTATTTCCCCACTGCGGTTTGGTTTAGTCCAAAACCAGATTACTAATTAATCCAATCAGGCCTGACGCAGCTGCTTCACTTGGAAGTAAAATAAATGGATTTGTCTGTCCATGCTCTGGCGGGGGGTTGGGCCTCACACCATTTGCTCAAACTGTGATGGTCGGTGGAAGACAGTAATATCTCACCTATTTAAAAAATATCCATCTGCTGTTCTTTCATGCTTTCACTTTATTTAGGTCTGTGTATGAATAAATATAACACAAATATTTTAAACATTTTTTTTTGTTAAGACATAGTGCTAACTTCATTAAAAAAATCTGTAACTGAGTTAATGTACTTGTTTTATTGTCATCTAATACATTTAGTATAAAAAATATTGCTTTTAGCCTTACAATGTCTTCAGTCAGATATAAGGTGACACTAAACATCCTTTGAGCATTTACGTAACACACTTACAGGCCAGCAGTGACATCATCACAAGCACTGTGTCTATAAATAAATTTGGGACAACTGCTATTTTTGTAATGTTACTCCACTTAGAAATACAATTGCATTTAGGCTTAATCTATTAGATCTTATAAATAGGGTGAAGTTCCTAGCCGAAGGTACTGTCCAACAACTGATACCTCTGCACACCAAAGGACTACTGATTATAAATAAATTTGTATGTAAAGAGAAGTCAGATCTCACTGGCTTATCTTCAAGCCAGAAGCCCA
Source organism: Ictalurus punctatus (assembly GCF_001660625.3). Lineage (NCBI taxonomy): Eukaryota > Metazoa > Chordata > Actinopteri > Siluriformes > Ictaluridae > Ictalurus > Ictalurus punctatus. The sequence goes on along the minus strand of NC_030428.2, from coordinate 13,492,669 downwards.
GTCCATATTTTTAGTGCCACAAAGTGAAACTGGTTTTCCTAGTGTTTCATACAGTAATTTCTGCATGACTTAATAAATAATTGTAGTGTTGCAAAGAGAAATATTTCTTTTAAGCATATCTTGTGTCAAAGTAATCTATAATTTATTCATTCCTCACCATTACAAAAAAAACTATTTACAGAATGCAAAAACAATCAGGTTCTGAAGTGCGAACAGATTCTTTGTCAAACATTAATTCTACAACTAGCTTAATACAAATATTAATATGGCCATTTTTATATCAGCACTGAAATAAAAAATAATTTAGTAAATTGGCTCTAAAAGCAAATCAATGTTTTGCCATGCCATGGTCTTGATTTCAGTCACTGTCCTTACTGCAGGAAACACATATGAACCAAAGGCATGGGCTTAAATTCTTTTGATATTAGCCTTTTCAATTGATAGCAGTCTATAGATATAAAAAGCAGCTCAATACTGTGTGATAGATAAAGGTCAAAGCCAGTTTGACTCCAAAGCCATCTGGAAGGGTTTCTTTGTTCCTAGCAAAATCCTGCAATAACGCAGAAACCGCTGTGGAGGTTCACAAGCAAGATAACTGTGCTTAAAGGGGGTCCTTAAGCCGCTTATCTCTTTTTCTTGCTGTGCCTCACGACCTTTTTTCTTTTAAGGATCATCTCATACAGTTTCTCTAGGCCCAGCTGAAGGCCTTGGCCATCCACAGCACTACAGCCTTGCACATGGTGAAAGGTGTTAGTGCTCAGTTCATGCACAGCCAAAACCTTCTCCACCTCACTAACAGGTAGGGCAACCGGAAGATCCTGCTTGTTGGCTAGTACAAGCACAGGCACACCTTGGTTCTCTGACGTGCGTGTGATCTTATGAAGCTCCACCTTGGCCTCCTCCATACGTTCTGCTTCGGCGGAGTCCACAACGAAAACCATGCCATCAGTGCGGCGTGTGTACGACTTCCACAGTGGCCGCAGTTTGTCCTGACCACCCACGTCCCATACTTGGAACGTAATGGCTCGTCCATTGCCCACCGGCATTTTGATCTTCTCCATGTTAAAGCCCTTGGTTGGAATAGTTTTGACAAACTCCCTCAATTTAAGTCGGTAAAGGAGGGAGGTTTTGCCTGCAGAGTCCAGCCCAATGACCACCACATGGAGGGAGTGAAAGTTAGGCAGAAACGGAGTGTTGGGAGCAATCTCTGTCAGCTGGTTTCCCATTGCAATCGGATTTTCTCACTGTCTTGTGAGACGTAGCAGACTTGACTATTAAGCTTTAAGTGTTTGGCATTTGCACCTACTTCAAAGGTCCTGAAGGCAGACAGAAGGGCAATGAATCCAGAAGCACAGTGTTGGACCTAATCAAAGCAAACACAACAGCTGGTTACAGTCAAGGATGCCTAATACAGGGGGGTTACAAATTTAATCAACATTATCTAGAATAAGAATGCCATCAGGATAAAAATCTACACTTTATACATTGAAAATGTGATCCCAGAATCTGCTAGCATTTCAGCAGTTTAGAATAAAATACTGGCTGCAGTTTGTAGCATTGCCTATAGAGTGACACAAAGCTACTTTGGGTGCAGTGTGTAATCTAACTATATTTGCATAGACCTGGAATTTAAAAGTATATGTAATTAAAAAGTCGTCGACTGTGCCTAATCCTCTTAAGACTGCTCACTGAAAATAGATTTCTCATAGATATACACAACTTACAGCTGTCTATGAAATAATATAGTGTGGGTTTAGTCCACACAACCCACTGAATAGGCTGTTTTTAAATGTAAACTGATAACAGATCTTGCAATCACTGCGAAATCCTGGAACTGTCTGTTTTACCAATACTTTTACTCATGGAACAAAAGGTGAACTATCTAGTTGCCTTAAGGGTCCACTGGTTGTCCCTTGTGGGGGAACAATGAAAAGTTCTGCGTAGAACCCTACAAAACCATAGAAACATACGTAGGATCATACATACATTTGAAACATAAACACTTGGAGAATTCTTCAAGAAGCTTTTTTCTTAGTGTACAGCAGCCTGGATTTCAAATCTAAAAGAAGATTTTTTTTTATCTTTGTACACGTAAAGAAAAGAACCCGCTAACAACCAGGAATCCGTTTACACAAAATGACTTGTGTGAACACTGCAGTGCTAAACTCACAGCCTGTACTCTGTTTGTCGGCTGCGTTTCACAAATCAAAGCTGTTCAAAACTCCTTACCTAATTCATATGGTATCTCGTGAAGGATGAATGAATCGGCATGTTAATCTAGAGAAGTGCTGACATCCAGTCGACTCTTCGTTTCAAAACAGCGGTCATTTCTTCTGTACAGCTGAATGCGCCTGTGCTGCTCGTCCGGCCAGTAGGAGAAAACAGACGGAGGTAGGAGTGCACGAGCTCTGGAGCGACAACCTGTGCGTGACGTCACCAACAGACTTCACTGTGCTCGCATGTGCGCCGTCTAGTGGTTCACTAATTACACTGTTTCTAAATTACTAAAACACCCCACGGGCGCCCCCTGATGCTGCCTGTGTGTAGCCTACTTATCGAATGGTGATCCGAGGTCCTACAATCTTTGCTTTCAAATATAGCCTACCGCAACTGTCAGCTAATGTTAGTTTATTTAGTTTATTGGTTTCTTCCTCACGCTATTGAAAATGCAAGCAGACGAGGCTAACAACGCGCTATATTCACTCTCTTACATTTACTTTAGTTTTTGTTTTTAAATGCATTGTTTTACTAGTAAGGGTATTTTAAATATGTTTTTTTACTCGAGTAAATTTGTAAAGACAAAAATACACTTTTGCTTAGCTATATTTGGTTATAGCTACCCCAAGGTTCCCAAGAGGTTTACATTATTTCGACAAACGTGAATGTTAAATTGTCCTACAGAAAACATTCCTTCGTTTAGGGATTCAAAAACAAAGACACCTAGAACTTTCTGGAAAACCAATCATTGTTAACTTGGTCTGTTCTTCTTCTTCCCGTTTGTTTGTTTGTTATTTTGTTTGTTTGTTTGTTTGTTTACGTATTATAACTAGTTGTTCACTAAGTTTCGTTTTTATATTTGATTGTCTTTGTGGAGCACATCTTCATGTTTATACTCTTGTTGTTAGCTATCTGGATACCTATTTTTACTTTTATTTTAGTGTTAGTTTGTTTTTAACATAACAGTACTTTTACTTGAGTAACTTTTTTTTACTTAAAAGTATGCTACATCTGCTTCAGTAGGCTAATTAATATTTTTTTATTCTACACACATCTGAATGTAATGCAACAGTTGCAGATATCAGTGTCTATATTGACTAAATAGTAATTACAAACTAAAAGGCACTGAATGGAAGCAGCTGATTTAATTACTTTTTTTTTTTTATCTTAACCCCTTTTTCAGTTTTAGAATGTAGTTTTTGTAGACATTACATAAAAGTAGCATTAAACATTTACCGGTTCTTAGTTTTTGCAGCTTAAGTACAGCACTTCTTTAATGCCAGTAGTTTGTTAGGTATATTATGTTGTGATACATATTGTGTATTGTATAAAGGTCTTCAGATTGATACGGTATTTTAGTCATATTACCCAGCCTTATAAAATTTGTACTTATTACTAAGTAATAAAAAAAGAATCAAAATTATTTCTGTTACTTGACTTGAAATTTACATTTATATGATAATTTGTGTTGTACATTAAGGCAGCATTTAGACCTCAGGTAATGAAACAAGAAATTGATCTGCTGCTGTATATGGGTTGAAATACATGAACAAGATATATGAATATCTTAGAAATATGGAAACTTCATAAGGTTTATTGCACAAAACATGTTGATTCCATAACTCTTTTAGTTTGATCTTTGAAGTAAGGGTTATACATGCCATGAATGTAAAACTTGATATCATAGTTGAACTCCTGTGGTGCCATCATGAGTTTGTTTGATGTTCTTGCATCAGCTAGATAGTGAAGTTCTTAAAAAATAAATAAATAAACAAACAAATAAATAACTAAATGAAAAAATAAATAAAAGTGCCCAGTGTAGATCTCTTGGACTGTGTACTAACATTGTTACAATGTGTCTTCATGATATATTTATTAGAGTTTTTGACATTGCAGTTGCTGTTTCACTCTCTGTTTTGTAGGAAAGTTGCTAGGGAACGTACAAGACATCAGACGTCACTGCAGCTTTGAGCTCAGTGTAGTCTGAATTGTAGTCTGTGTAGTCTTTGCAAGTGGCTGGTATTGGTAAGTTTCATGCTTCTAACAATGCTTATTAAACACAGCACTCTGTATTGCATGCTCATTTATTTCTTAAGTTAGGCCTACTTATTCTTACAAAGGTACAATGTTCTATCTATTGGTTGTAAAATTGGTATAAAAGCCGTCATGCGACTGAAGTTGGCTAGATATAAATATTGTTGACCCTGATATAGGATTCCTTTAGATGAATTAAAGCATTTCCCATATGGGCGGTGTGTATAGCAGTTAACAAATCCTGTCTGGGGTTTTTTTGTTTGTTTGTTTTTTGTGAGGTTTTTTTGTTGTTGTTTTGTTTTGGGTTGGTTTGGGTTGGGTTTTTTGGTCCTATCAGTGGACACTTCTCAGTGTTTGAGCTTAAATTACATTAATCAGGAAAGGGAAGCTCTCATGTTACGTTCTGCTGACTGGTCACATAAATCTCCTTCTCAGGTCTTTCATCAGGTGGTATAAGATGTCAGCGATGCACTGGGAGGCTCGCCGCCGGCAGAATGTGCTGGACCGTAGAATGGCCACCAAAGCTAAGCAGTATCTCACAGTAAGCTGTGTTTAAAGGAATGATGTTGGGTATATTAAATTTACATACAGTACTGTGCAAAAGTTTTAGGCAGATGCAAAGAAATGCTGTAGAGCAAAGATGCCTTCAAAAAATGAAATTAAATGTTTGTACATTTAAAAAAAAAAATAATATAAATAGCAGTAAACAGTAGTAAATGAAACATAGTGAATATTTGGTGTGACAAAAAAGTAAAAATAAAAATAATAGTCTCCGGTGCAATTGGTGTAGTTTTATAAGGAATGAGCTGTAAGTTTTATTGAGCATCTTGCAGAAACAGTCACAGTTCTTATGGAGACTTTGACTGTCGCACTTGTCTCTAATTTCTGCAGCAAAACCCCAGCAGCTTTCATTGTGGTTTTTGTCTGAAAAGTGGTCTCTTGTGTAATATGCTGCGTTCTTTAATGACATTCAAACATTTTTCTGTAACATTTAATTATGTACTGACTCGATAATGTAGAAGTCATAAAATAAAAAATCTATAACAAAGTTTGTACTAAAAAAAATATAGGGTGCCTAAAACTTTTGCACAGAACTGTAAATGTTTGAAATACCTCAAATATTGGTCTGCAGTCGGTTTGATGCAATCAGACATCCATTAACTCTTAGACATCACATCATATCTGTAGCCCAAACATAAAGAAGCAAAATGTGGCCATGAAATATAGCTTCACTAATTTATTACATTAAGTGGAATAGTTTCCAGATAATTTCTTTAATTTATATGTGATTACTTGCTGTGTACATGCTGCATATGGTTCCTTACATCATGTAGGCTGAATATTAGTGTAGGGTTGTGCATGTTGATTAAAATCAAGTTATATCGCAACAATCGACATTTAACAATAGACAATGTCACAAAGCAGTTTTAAAGGCTTTATATAGCTTTGCTGCCTTATATTGGCTCCCTTGTGTAACAACTGATGTCACATGTTTGCATTTAACACTAGTCATGATTTTGGTTGTTTGCTGGTGCTGTAGGAAGATAGACAGAAGCAAGGCACTACAGAAGCGGGCCCAAGGGAGACAAAGCTAACACCCTCAGTGTCAACAGTGAATGCTGAACCTCCAGGTATGCCAGGCACGCGAATACAACACACAGTGTTGGTTGAAACAGTTGTACTTTTATAGTTAATCAGCATTGTTAGTACATACAATAAATCTTGCTACTCTTAATAAAAAATTAGCACAAATATATATATATCATAAAACACAGGTTTCATAATTATTGGCACCCTTACAATGAATACTTTGTGATACCTGCCCAGGGGAGAATAATAACACATAACAATAATTTTCTCATTCTGTCTAACAAGATTGGAGAGGGATGTTGGTCCACTTTGACATACAGACTATTTTTAAGCTATTTATTAAGCTCCTTTATATTCTTAGGTTTGTGCATGTGGACTTTCCTCTCCAGTTCAAACCATGGGCTTTTAGAAAGATTCAAATGTTCGAGACTAAGATGTGTTTGATGAGATGTATGTTTGGCTGTTGTTGAAAACTTTGTCTGGGGTTAAGTCTTAACCTCCTGTAAGAGCCAGCCAGGTTTTCAGTCCGAAATATCCTGGTACTTAACAAAATTTGTGATGGCATCAATCTTCAATAGATCCCCTGAACCACCAACCACAAATCAGTCTCAAAGAAGCTATTATCCCCCTCCATACATTACAATGGGGTATCAAGTGCTTTCCTAGTATTCAGTCCCCTTTTTTCACCATATATACTGATGGTGTGTATGACCAAAATCTCATTTGACCACAACATATGATTCCAATTGTAATTTTTATGATGCTTGGGGAAGTTCAGGCAGTGAATTCTGTCAAATACTTCTTTCATGCAATGCTTCCAACCTGCTTGAAAAAAATCCGACTGTTTCAGATATGTGAAACTTGTCTGAAAGTTTTGATCTTACTTGTGGTTAATGGTATTTGTAACTGTTTATGGTTTGTTTCCATTTACCTGACTTGTGCAAGTCAACAACCATCTGTGTTTTGTGTTTAAACATTTTGTTGGGTTTCCCATGCTAATAGATGACAGGAATTTTACATGTGTGGAATCCAGAGAAACAGGAAATAGTCAACAACAACTCTGGGAACTGAGAGCATGAAAATTGTTTACATTTAAAATTTCTTAGGTGTATGAATTCTATTATTAAAAGTACTTCTAATGAGAGTGATTTTTGTTAGAATGGATAAAAATAGTTTCTCATATTGTACTGAGAGGAAATGTTAATTATTGTGTGTTGTTAATGTTTATTGTTAAATTTTATTTTCTCAATAATTCTCAACGGCACCGTATCACACTTTCTTTAAAGTTAGCCTGATTATTGTCTTTGAGTATTTTCAAACCCAGCTTCACTATTACAACTGACAGACTCATAGGCAAATAAACCCACGTGTTTGTGTTTTGCCTTTTTGAACCCCTAGTGGTTGATAAAAGGATCATCTGCCACTGTCAACCTGGAAAAGAGCAATATAGCACCAAGACTGAAAACAGATACACGGTGAGATTTATCATCACTTGTTTTATGCCATGTTCAGAAAGGAAGTGATGACAGAATTAGAATTAGTTCATTATTATTTATTGGTCTATTAAGTGCTATAGAAAACAATCATAATTTAGGGAGTTGATTAACTGCAATTGAACACCATGTAATTAAACGAAGTAATGCATTTAATTAATCATATCATTGGTAAGTTTCTCAACTATCAAAAGCAAGGTAATGTCCTTATAAATGCTGGATGTTTTGTTTGTTCAGTCCACACAGTATTCCCAACAGTGGTGATGTGGATGACTAATCTCACTGCTGTTCCAGGGCCCGTGTTAATGTGCAGTAACATGATGTAATAGAGAAATGAATAATAAAAAACATGCGCACCCACATAAACCATTTTGAGCCTACTTTAGATTTTTGACTAATAATGATTTGACTAATAATAATGAATGATAATAATGACACTATTACAGATTAATCCATTTTATTCATTTCAGTGCATGTGACATCATTTTGTCTGGCCTCTCTTAGAATGTTTAAATAAAAGAACTATGTAAAAAAAAAAAAAAAAAACTACTTCATTTATTGTGAAGTGCAAGTCAAAGTAAACAACATAACATTTTAAATTTCACATTAATTTCAATGTGCAAATCTTGTGATCAACTGGCATCCCATCTCCGCTTCATTCCCATTTTGCACCCAGTGTTCCCAGGATCCACCACAACCCTGACCAGGATAAAGTGTTTATTGAAGATGAATGAATGAAATGTGTAAATCTTAACTACAAGAAAGTTTGTGGATATTTGCAGTAGGGCATAGGCACTTTCACACTGCAGATGGTCCATTGAGTAAATCTAAACTAAATCAAGCCATCAGCAGCAAAAATAATACTACTTTTACAATAAAATGTATTTACAAGTACATGTGTAAGCTACTCTGTGAACATAATTAACAATTAATAGCTATATAACAACTGATCAGCTTTGGGATTTGCTACCAATCTTCCCATTGGTTTCTAATATTACTTGTCTTCATATGCAGTATGTCTAAGTTATGGAAAATTATGAGGAATGGTAGTGTTTCTTCCGCAATCGACATATTCAAATGTATCCACCGACAGCTGCTCCTCATGTGACAGGTAATTGGCTTTTATAGTCATTCTGTGGAGAATAGATGATTACAGTTTGTGCATTTATGTAACAGTTTGTGCAGGATGTAACAGTTCACATGCTACCACATTTATTGTTTTATACCACTTTACTACTTTACATCTATATATGTGAGCACAGAACATGCAGTAGTTCATAAACTACACAGCTATATAAGTTCTTAAACAAAAAAATTATGTGTAAATTATCAACCAGCAGAAAGGTCCAAATTCAAAAGGTATGTGTGAGACTGTGCATAAATTCAATGTGCATGAAAAAAGGGATACTTACTGCAATTGTACATATAAGGTGTGGGGCCGGAAGGCACTTGTCTGGCAATAATAACTGTAGAAAAGTTTATTTATTAATAACAAATGAATCGCATATTACTTCACAGGCATAAATAATGAAACAAAAAACAACAAAGAAACAAAGAAATCAATGCTGGCTTTAGAAGATACTTTAGAACTGAGATTTGAGGTTTAAGTCTCAGTTGTGTGCTTTAGCCTTCCAACTTTTTGGTAATAGATGTCGTTTTGAATCAGGATTTGTCTGTGTGGTGTGTGTGTGTGTGTGTGTGTGTGTGTGTGTGTGTGTGTGTGTGTGTGTGTGTGTGTGTGTGTGTGCACGTGTGTGGGTGTGTACAAATAGCCAGCAGGTTGTAATTTTTTGCTATAGTGTCAATATTGGACAAATAATTAAAATAATATATTGTTGATATGTCATAAATACATTAATACATATTTATAAATAATACTTACACCAGGCCTAGGTCTTCAATGATGACATTGGTCACAACAGTAAACTGCAGAATGAAAGAAGTATGCAGAAAAAAATCTGTACTTGGTTTAAGCTCATATTTTCTGAATTTTTAAACTATTTTTAACTTTAAGCATTTTAAACTGGAAAACCCACTGTTTTCTGTGAGCGTGGGGGAACTGTGGTCACATTTGACATCTTGGTCCTCCCAACAACAATTTCATTAATGAGGGCTTGTAGATCCAGATCATGAGCCTCAGTGCTGACAAAGTTTTGATTGCTGATGTTTAGTTTGTTCTACAAAATGTACACAGATTGTTAGTGGCATAAAATGGTTATGCTACAAAATTATCAGTAAAAAGAGTAAAATTATTGTATTACTATCTCAATACTGCATAGGGTAGTGAAGAAGTAACATTTTTAAGGAAAACTAATAGACAACAATTTGTATAGGTATTGGATTATAATCAGACAAGTCACTTTAAGCATTTAAAGAATAAGAATTAGAAGAATTTAAGTTCATTATAAGAATAAATAGAATAATTATTTCTGTTAAAGGTTATGCTGTGTAATGGCAGTAATGTTATGCAACAGCTGCCAATTTACTTTGTAAATAAACTCCACATACTGTGATAATCATCTGAACAGTTTGTGGTGTGAAATAGATGAAGGAGGACTGGAGAGTAACAGGAGACATGACCAAGCTCCGAGGGAAGAGGAAGAACAGGAACAGGGAACAGATCAGAAGACATAATGCAATGGAGATGCACACATACAGCTTCCTGCAAGAACATCATGCATTATTATTATTCACTTTTAGCCAAACAGAAAGAACACATTTCTGATAACACAACTGTTCTTCTAAACTAACATTTGAATTTAAGGTATCGTTTTATTACATACTACAAAAAAGCTAATATTATTAATGAAACTGCATACATGGTATAATGAAATAATACCATACCATTTCCAAACAACTTGTGAACATAAAATTAAACTTTCTGTAGACTAGTAGATGTGCTTTCAATTATCATCTACAAAGCCATAAGTCCTAAACTGCACATGAAAACAGAATGTCATCTGTAGTTCTCATTTCCTGTTGTACACTGATGTTTGACAACAAATAAACATTACAGTTAATATCATAGTACAATTCAGTAAAAAAAGATTTAAGGCAGGTATAACAGATCACCATGTAACACTCACGTACGACTAGGCTTCAACCTTTGGTCACTGCATGGAATTACTGCCATCAGTTGGGCCTCATCGCCTGAACATAGAGGTGGTCAACAATCAAAAAAGCATGCTCAAAAAACAAAATGGAAATTAAGTTAGAAAAACATAACTGACCTCTAGATCTAGTAACAAGGTACTATGAGTTCCTCTAAAGTATGTCTAAATAAATACTAGTCAACTCTAGAATTTTTGGCACTCATCATAAAAATAGAAAAAAGTAGATAAAATTGAAAAAAATGAACTTGTGCAAAATGTGATAAGTGGACCTACCACCTAGTGAACTGCCTCTCACACTCTCCACCTCAGATGTTTGCTCTACTCTGAGCAAGGTGAATGCACGGAAGGCAGCTGGCCCTGATGGAATACCTGGGCATGTGCTTAGAGCTTGTGCGGAGCAGCTGGACGAGGTATTTACAGACATTTTCAATCTGTCCCTGGCCCAGGCAGCTGTCCCCACTAGCTTCAAGACTGCCACCATTGTGCCAGTACCAAAGCACTCAACCGCATAGGCCATAAATGTCTTCCGTCCTGTCGTACTCACCCCCATCATTGCCAAGTGCTTTGAGAGACTCTCTCAGAGGTTCTATCACACCTTAAATCCTGTCTTCCTGCTACATTGGACCGACAACACTTTGCCTATCGCCGCAACAGGTCAATAGAGGATGCCATCTCTACGGCATTCCACTCTACTCTAACCCACCTGGACAGTCAAAATTCACGTCAGAATACTCTTCATTGACTTCAGCTCAGCATTTAATACTGCCTATTAAATTAATAATTTAAGCCCTCCAAGCTGATCTCCAAGCTCTGCCAGCTTGGTATCAGCACATACCTCTGCAATTGGATTCTGGACTTTTTGACTAACAGACCCCAGTCTGTAAAATTAGATAACCTCTCCTCCATCATCACTCTGAGGGATGCCAGAGGGCTGCGTGCTGTGCCCTCTTCTGTACTTCCTATTCACCTATGACTGTGTTCCTGTTTATGGTTCCAATAACATAATCAAGTTTGCAGACGACATCACGGTGGTAGGCCTAATCAAAGATGATGATGAGTCAGTATATAGGGATGAGGTACAGCACTTGGCTGTGTGGTGTGCCACCAATAACCTGGAATTGAACACCCAGAACACCAAGGAGATCATCGTGGACTTCAGGCAGACTGGGTACCACGCACACGCCCCCATTCACATCAACAGAGCAGTAGTGGAGCCTGTGTCTGGTTTCAGGTTCCTTGGCATCCACATCTCTGATGATCACGACCGGTCCCTAAACATCTCCAACCTTGTCAAAAAGGCACAGCGGTGCCTTTACTTCCTATGGAGCCTTAAGAAATTTCACCTGTGTCCCAGGATCCTTATGGACTTCTACTGCTGTACCATTTAGAGCATACTCACAAACTGCATCTCAGTATGTATGGCAACTGCTCTGCAGCAGACCATAAAGCACTCCAGAGGGTGGTGAAAACTGCCCAACAGATCACCGGCACCCAGCTACCTACCATTGAGGAGATCTACCACAAGCGCTGCCTTGGAAGGGCAAGGAACATCATCAAGGATGCCTCCTACCCTAACCACAGACTTTTCACCCTCCTCCCATGTGGCAGGCATTACAGGAGCCTATGTTCCCGCAACCGTAGCCTCAGGAAGAGCTTCTTCCCTATGGCTGTGACCCTGCTGAACTCCACACCTCCATTCTCCACACTTTACACTCATACAGCTCTGTACAATTCTTTACAATTTTCCTCTATACATTTTTTAATATATTCACATTCTGTATTATATTGCATCTTGTTCTCTGCTGTACATATTGTAAGTTATAGCTTCATTTACGCTATAGTACTTACTTTGCACTTTTCTGTATATAACACTATATTGTTGTACTTCCTATATTGTTGTTAGACACTAACTGCATTTCATTAGCTCTGTACTTGTATTCTGCATAATGACAATAAAGTTGAATCAAATCTAATCTAATATAATATAATTTATATGTTAAACATGTGGATGCCATTTTTTTTATCATATATTTTTTTCAGATAAGAAGCTTTCTTATTAAGTAATTTGTTTATGGAAACGCTAGATACAATTGCCTCTACAATTGGTGAAGCCTTTCCTTAAGTGAATAAGAACACTGTCTCTCCCTGTAATGTCTTGCAAGGTTAGAAATGCTTGTAGAGGACAATCAAATTTTTCCATGCAGAACATTTCCAGCTACTTTATATTCTTAGGTTTATGCATGTGGACTTACATCTTCGAAAAGACTTTCTTTAGATTTCAGGTTTTCCCTAGGGTACAAATGTGGACAGGTGTACTGCAAAATATCTTTATATGTTCCTGCAACTATTTTTATGCTAATCTGAATGTATGTTTGGGATCAATGTCTTGCTGAAAAATACATCTAGAGCCAAGGCTTAACCCTGAGGCAGGGACCATGAGATTTTAGGATAAATTATCTTAGTTCTTTGCAGAATTCTTCATTCCATCAATAAGAGTCCCTGGATCAATAAGCACCACCATATTTTTGGATGGGTTTGAGCTTTTCTTTACATGAAGGTTCCATAATATATGTTGATGGTGGATACTGACAAAAAAGTCTCATTTTGGTCTCATTTGATCACAACACTTATTTCCCTGAGAATGACAACTTCATTGTTTTTCAAATATTATTTAAGAGTTCCTTCCTGTTCCTACTGTAACCGTTGCAAGAAGATATTGCCATTTAATTACCAACATGAGGAGAAACATTTTCCTTTGTAATTGGTTTGGCATAAACACAACTAAACACAAACTTTGTGACTTTTATAAACGAAGCCTACTTCTAGATATTCGTCCTGATCCTTGGCAGGTAGGACACGCTTCCCAATGGGGTTCTCCTGTGATACTGCCATAGTCCAGCCACCTGAAGGGTTTTGGTTTGTCTTTGTTGTGGGTCATGATGTTGCCGTAATTACTGAAGAGGAGCTGGAGTAATATGACCGTAATTCAGAGAGCCCTGGTCTATTTTTAAAGAGAGAGAGAGAGAGAGAGAGAGAGAGAGAGAGAGAGAGAGAGAGAGAGAGAGAGATAGTTACAAGGATTCATCAGAAAGCTAACAAGTTTATGCTTCCTCATTTTCATTTCCACTAAAAAATCTATATATTATTTATATCTCTTTCTATTTTCTATAGGTTTAACTGTGAAACCATACTAGACTAGACCCTGAACTGTACTATATTTAAGGGGATCTATATGAATCAAGAAATTTGGAAAACTTTGACCACAGATTACATAATGATTTTTTTCTCCCTAAAAAGAAATAAAGTTTTCTTTTTAGAAAAAAGAAACACATTTCTGAACCTACCAGGCCATAGTCAATTTGGTTAAAGCTAAACACCTAGAATATGTATAAAAAATTTTATAGTAACAGAAACTAAACAGTGACAGTATTTTTTCTCGGAGGAATACACCACCAAGGTTTCAGTTCCCAAATAACAATTCCACTTGCCGAAATCACTTTTTGTTTTGTTGTTGTGTCTTGGGGAAACAAAAATTTAGAGACTTAGGGTACTGAACCTGTACATGTAGAATAAATACTATAAATTTGTTGACTTTCAACGTTGTTTTTAACATGTCATCTTCCGAAAGGTAGCCTACATTAGAAATAATTATCATGTGCCAAACGCTTGCAAACATTTACACTCACCGCGACGTGTCTCGGTCTCAAACAGGCAGTCCTCTGGCTTATAACTGGTCATATATGTTGGTTAAGCCCATGTTTTATTTCCGTTTATAAGAAAAGACATTATTTCGCTTTCCTTGCAGACGGACGGACTCAACCTACACAGTCTCTTCCTATTTCTGCTCAAGTCGTTGCTGGTCGCCGCGCTGTGGCTGCTTTCAGTATGACTACATATTTACTCAAAGATTTCCGGATTGAATCGCCAAAACTACGTACAAAACCACCTTTTAAAAAACTTGACTTTTCCTCTCTCCACTTATTGTACTGTAATAATTACACCGAACCGTGTTGTCTCGGATTACCAAACCATGTTTGTGACAATTTTATAAACTGAAAAAGTAAGCTTTTTATTGCTTACCACATCCGCTTATATAATCTCAAAGTCATGTCTGCATTTAACGTTGCAAAAACCTAGCTTTGACTTTCACTTATCAGGCATATGCTGCTCAGTCAAACGTAGCATATACACTGCATGGATCAACTAGGGTTTGGATCACTCCAAAATCAACTAGGTTAAGATGTGCTTACTGTGAGAGTCATATTATAAGATTGTCATCCTCATCAAACCATTCAGGGAGCCCTCGTGCCTAGTGCATGAGGCATTGTCATACTGAAACAGACCACTCTCGTCAAGACAGAAATATTTCAGTGATAATTTCCTCTAAGGTGACAAGCAGACCGTGTCAGCAAACAAGCTACTAGAACCCCTGACTGTAGGGATCAAGCAATCAAGCCTGTATTGTTCACTTGGTGTATGCCACACATGCAATTGTCCACTTATCAAGAATATGTTGAAGGATGACTCATCTGATCATATCTTTTTTTTTCACATCTCTGTAGAACAGTGCTTGTGGTTTTCACACAACTGAACTCTCAAATGTGCATTTGTCTTTCTTTGCTAAAAGGGGTTTATATAGCATATTGCAACCCTACCGATAACCGATAGTTCTGCCTTTTATGCCTTCTTATAAATTAATAATAATTCATTTAAAAGAATTCTGAAAGAAATGCAAATAAAAACTTTATTCTCTCCATTTCAACAAGTTGTTTCACAGTAACCGGTCTCATAAACAGAAAACACATTACTCACATTAACATTAACAGATGAACTAAATTCTGAAGATTAAAGTAAGATTTCTTAACTTATTGAATGTTATTAATTCATATCAACATTGACTGAATTCTAAAAATAAATAAATAAATAAACCTCCTGTTAGGCTCACATTCACTCTCCACAAACAAAAGCATTTCTACTTCATTGATATCAAACTGGTAATATATAATATCAACTTTTTTTATATATATTAACATTAACTGGATATGAAATATACTACTCTACAACTATATTTTTCTGTGCAATATATACCTTTTGTCAACTCATCTTCATTTAAATCTTTCAATGGTGTAATGGCCCTTTAATTCAGCGCAAAGGCAAGCAGGAAGCATGGGGGAAAATTTTTTTTTTTTAATTTATACAATTAGACTTGACACCGAAACTCCCGCTTCACTGCTGCTTACAAGCTGTAGTCATCATTCCACACAAGAGACATCATCTTTACACACAGCACGAAATCGATGTTTTCCTGGCATCTTTTGATTGACAGGATATAATCGGCCCTGATTATTGGATGTTTTTAAATTAACGGCCGATGGCCCATAGTGTGAATGATTGTCTTTATACATCAGTGCATCTCTATGAAAGTTTCATCACATCCCGAATTTACATTCAGTCACCTGAAGAACAGTTCCTGTTGTGCTTTTCCTTACATATCACACTAAAGCAGGAGGATCAGTCATACTTTTGACCACAATACACAAAATATCTAAATGCCTATTTTAATTTACTATCCTTAATTAACTCTGTTTCAAACTCTTTTCTGCTTGCCTTCTTGATCTGAAATAGAAGTCAACTGGGCTTGCTCAGAATCTTTATACATGCCCCATTGCATGGTAGGTATATTAAGTGCTTAATGGTATCATGTCTGGAATGTAAGCGTACAAAGTGTTATGTTTCTCCATGCATTCATCCAGGGGTTTCCTTTAATTTGTCACCCGTCTGTATATAGTATATGTGTGTATGCTTCCTCCTTTATCCCATTTGGTAAGTTGATGCAGTATAACTACATCAAAATTCATAGAAGGACAGAGGCATAAAACAGAAAAAGCATGTTTTATGATAAACACTCTTTTCTGCAACTGTATTTGATCAACAAAGCATTGAACAAACACACTTCAATCAGCAGTAGAAAACTACAAAAAGTTTTCACTTCAGTTTTCTTCTCCCTTATATTTTTTGGGGTAAAGTGGCTGAAAAAAAATGACGAGTTCCTATCTCTCAAAAAATGGAAGCTGACTGAATGGGAAAAAGACATTAGGCAAAACTTCCATTTCACTACAGCATATTCTCCTCACAGAAGATTGTGTCTTTAACATGAACATCAACTACTAATCATTTTTCCTGTGTTACAGAGAATAACATGTTTATATATGTTTAAAAACAATACTAAATGTTTATTTTGTGGTGAGACCAAGAAAGCAGCATAATTTTCATTAGATTGCATTAGATGACAGTTTGAATTATTGTCATTTATAAACAAAACCACTGTGCACAAACATGAAAGTAAGTAATTCCAACCGTAATTAATATGGAATGTTTTATTTCCTGGACACCAAGAATCACATTAACTTAAGCCATTAGCTCCATGATCACATTGTTATTACACAGAGGACAACAAACACCTGTTGTCTAGCAAAATTTCAACCAATCACTGGCTATGTTAAGCATGATTCAACAAGTCATTGCACATTTTATGTGTGTTGGAAAACCATCACCTTAGTGTCATATGGTTAAACATTACAGCAATTAGTGTTACTCAAAATGAGATCATAGAGGTCACAGTAACAAAGCGCATAAGATACTGCACGTGCTGTTATATCCTACATCTGATTGGCAAATGTGAAGACTTTGTAAAAGCATTACCAACCACATGACAATCTCAAGGCAATCGCTCTCACTAGTCTCTGCATATTATTATAGTCACTAATCACATGAATGTTTCCAATGTGTTAGAACACTACTCTGTTTGAAGAAATATAGATAAATCAGACAAATAGAGCAATTTCTTAGATTTTCCATTCATTATGCGCTAAAAACATAATTGAAAACTATACAACTGAATAATCGTTCTGTGCGGCAACACTGTTGTATTAAAGCAGTCTTACACTAAATCACATACCCCTGACTTAAAAAAAGAATCACATCTCAACTTGAGCATATTTTACAGCCACCTCCTAGATCACTCCTATCGAGGTTCCAATTCCACCATCTTCAATGCCTTGTTGT
Organism: Ictalurus punctatus; assembly: GCF_001660625.3. Classification (NCBI taxonomy): domain Eukaryota; kingdom Metazoa; phylum Chordata; class Actinopteri; order Siluriformes; family Ictaluridae; genus Ictalurus; species Ictalurus punctatus. The sequence continues at coordinate 13,475,157 of NC_030428.2, read as the reverse complement.
GTACCATTCATTGTCGGTCATTTGCACCAGCTCATTGACCACGTCCAGTAGATTGTACTGATGCTTCCTCAGCAGCTTCTGGTTTAGCAGCTTGTTACTGAATCCCATTTCTTGTAGCACAGCTATCAACGAGGCTTCTTTAGATGCTGGGTCTGCACTGGGCCGCTGAAGGGGAAAAACACGCCAAAGGTCATTCTCGAGAATGGTACAGACTGTACACAGACCCTGTATGGGCAAAACAAATCCTCAACTGCAGGATGCTAAGAGAGACAAAATTCTTGGGAACTACTGAATTCTACTTTGAGATCTAAAGGCATTAATTATTTTGTCATTTGTGACATTTCATTGCTTATTTGTGGACATTTTCAGTCGGGTGTAAGAGTTAAAAAATAAAGTGAAAACAGTGGCAGGTAGGTGTCAAATTGCTGTGAGTGCAAGTACCTGTGTGGAGCTGCTCTGGCCTGTGAACAGAGCTTTGTAAGCAGATGCTGCCACTGAGAGAGCCCCCTTCACCAGCCCTTCAGTGAGGCCACCATGACGCAGCCTGCAAGCAAAAACAACATTCATTCGCAAGGAGAAGTGGGCATCAAAACACACCCTTTCAAATAATTTTTAAAAAAAATAGAGAACACTAGCTTGTGGGCACAAAGGAAAGGAAATTGTGTTTACACAGCCTGCAGGAAGAGCATGGGTCTAGAGCAACTTCCTTTTTACTGCCTTTTTTTAAACCTTAGTGGCACGCATGTATGTTGTCAATCATTGAAACTAATCCAAGCTCAGGACTGGATTTAAAACTATTTCAGCTATTTAGATGCACTAGATGTTTACTTACAAATGTATACACACCTGTATTTAAAAGCACTGCATGCAAAATTAATTCCTCACTAAAGAATATTATTTATAGTTTGAAAAATTCAGCTTGAGAAGTAACTAGTGTATCCAGTCGAGGACTCTTGAGGTGAGTCGTGTTGCAGACAACAAAATAGGATCAAGGTTCATATTTTTTATTGAACAAAGTGCATGTACCCATTCTGGCACTTTCTATATGTGGCTCTACATGCAAAAGGCCACAGATATTCAAAGTTGAATTAAAGCTTTTCAGTTTTGTGTATTCCTTATATTTTGCTGAAGAAAAAAAAAAAACTAACAAATACACCTGAAAGCATTTCAAATTAAGATGACCCTAAAAGTGGACTCTTTGAACGCAAGCAGGTATTTTTCCAGAAAATTACATGAAAAACATTTTAATTATGAATATTTAGCTCTCAAAAATGACCTCTCAGCATGGTGATGGAGAACTTTAAGCCTTGTGGTTAGCAAATTCTTAACCTCCAACAGAAATGCACAGTGTAGCTTTAGTTGGTGAAGAATTTACCTGGGATCCTGAGAGCTGCACGTCTCAAAGGCACTGGCAGGGGCCTCCAGATGTGTTGATCCTAATCCTGAGACAAAATAAAATGTCAATGTTTTTTGCAAACAGGGGTTACAAAAATGTAAAAAAAAATTCCACATAATCTCCATTTCGTTCAAAGCAAGTGTTCCAGTGCATTATGAGTGTCTGGATTCCTTTAGAAAAATTTTGCTTAAATTTCAAATTATTTTACACTTTGATTTAATATATGTTAGAAAATGCTTTCATTTGAAACAGATATATCAATGGTTCTGTGGCAGTGGAGGCATGGTTAAGCGTCAGCTGCAGACGGACGGGAGCAGGTTAAACCGGAAGGTAACACATGATGATTCTCACCTATTTCTTCTTATCGCTAGTATACTCATTTCTGTCTCTTTGTGCTTTCAGTGACTCACGTAACCGGTGGGGGGGGCTCATAAATACACAGCATGCTCTCTCATGCGCTTGCTCGCTCGCTCCCTCTCTCTCTCTCTGGTTATGGGTGTTACTGAAAGCACTAAGACACACAAATAAGCAGACTGGTGGTAACAAGACACAGGTGAGAATCATTGCGCCAGTTCAACGTGCCTCATCTCTGTCTGCAGCTAAGACTCGATCACGCCCCTGCTGCCACAGGTTCCATTTTCAGAAAAGACGCAGTTGACAGCAGGGGTCACTGTCAAGCCCTTGAATTATTTACAGGTGTCATTACTTGTGCTTCTGTCAGACAACTGACCATTTGTTTTGTTCTCTGGTGGACATGATCTGTTCTGCTCGGATTCCAGTGTTCCAATCTCAGTCACAAAAGGTTGTATTGACCTAATAATAATAATAATAATAATAATACAAATACAGAAATCAGTGTTCACATACTTACATTTGATTTAAGTTAATGGAAAGTTTATGGTGCACAGTGTTCTGACCTGTGTGTGCGGAGAGCTGGGGGTGGTGACAGGGAGACAGGTGTAGGTGCCACTTCAGGAATGAGCGGAGGAGTGTTCAATATCTGAGAGGTGCATAGCAACCTGTTTACACTGTTTTGCATAAAGGTTGTTGGTTCCACTGTCTCCCTCTCTGCAGTGGTCTGGTCCTGTGCTCTCTCAGGCTCTGCGCAAAAGGCATTTCCCGCCTGGGACACAGCTGAGCTGTACAGAGAATCTCCCAGGGGTTTGGAGGTATCAAAGCAGTCAGGCAAGACAACAAGGTATTCTTCTGAAGAGGCTGAGGACGCCTGGCTGCTCACCTCATCCCATTCTCCTGCCTCTTCCTCTTTATCCTGATCCTCCTCCTTCACTTCCTCCTCCTCCAGAGCAGCAGGGTCAGTGTACAGGTTCTCATTTGAGCCAATGAACATTTCTGAAAAAACTGCATATTTATAAAGAGTACATCAATTAAATACATAATGCAACATAAGCACTAAAAAGAAGAATGAAGCAATTCATAAGAATGAGTGGCTCTGTATTTTGACACATATACATTTATTTACATTTATTCACTTAGCAGACGCTTTTATCCAAAGCCACTTACAAATGATGTCTAATAGAATGTTATATGACTAAGGTCTTAATATTATTCTCTGCCTTCACATAAGTTTAATGTTAAACATTAACACAATTAGTCATTCGTTTTATTTATTTCAGAAAAAAAATTAAATGTGATCTCCCACTGTGAAATGAAATAGCTGTTTACCTGGGATATCAGGCTGTTCGAGTATAATGGGTGGTTGGGCTGGGGGTGGAGCTTCTGGCCTCTTAATGATTGGCAGGAGGGGCCTGTCAATCTTCTCAATCAAGGACCTCTCTTTAAACGGGGTGGGGTCATGATCTGCAAAAAAGTCAGATAGACAGATGTTTTTTTCTATTTTAGCTATGGAGCAGATTAGGGAGGAAGAGAAACATCTTTTTTTGTAATGGAATATAACATGCACAGGTGCCCTCACGCTCAGGCCTGCTGTGGTTGACTCGAACCCGTCGTGGTTTGTGCTCAGGCTCTTCCTCCAGCGTGAGGGACCTAATTACAGTCTCACAGACAAACTGAGTCCCGCTGATGTCATCATCACCTTCATCATGGACATGAAGATCCACATTCTCAGAGTGTCTCTGAGGCTGCACAACTAACAAGCACACAAGAATATGTCCTGTTTAATGTTTAACATTAAACTTATGTGAAGGCAGAGAATAATATTAAGACCTTAGTCATATAACATTCTATTAGACATTTTTCCTCCAAAAGTAAGTTATTATGAGTTACTGTTTACTAGTAATGCTCATTATTTACATGGTAGCGAACATATGTCACACCAAAATACTGCTTGTAAGTATAAAGAATATCTAAATATATTATTTGCATCACTTTATTCAACTTATTGAGGGTTGAAACCTGGCTCTTAATTTTAATATCTCAGAATCATGAAATAGAACATTATAATTCCAAGGTTAGGTTGAACCTTGCATATGTTGAATGATGACCTCTTGTGGACTAAAACAAAGCTACCAGAGAAAAATTTTACCTTCCCTTTACTTTCCAGAGTCACTTTTAATACTGTGCCGTTCTTACCTTGGAGTTTTTTCATGCCCGTGTGCTCTGCATTCTCCTTTACTAAGCCCAATCCATGCTTGCCAAATGTAGGTCCGTAATGTGGCACTGGGGACATGCATGGAGTCATATCTATATAAGCAAAAAGGAAATAAAAATGTAATAATAATAATAATAATAATAATAATAATAATAATAATAATCAAACAGCTGCCTGTCATAGCCACCATTTTACCCCACAGTGAAATGATAATGTAAAACATACCAGCTGGAGTGTTAGCTGGGACCTTCTCCAACTCTTGGACAATATTTATATCCAGCAACTCAAAGGAGAGCAAATCCTTTAATAAAAGAAAAACTGTTCATTACAGCCATATGTTACAATGACAGCAAATGGCTTTATTCGTGATCACATACCTGTGCAGTGAGCAGGTCCACAGAGGGAATGTAGTACTCTCTCTTGCTGCTGGAGGACGCCCGGGTGTCATCTCTTGAGCCAGTCCAGCACATCACATCCATTCCTAGAACACTGTGTTTATTCATCTGTATAGCAAAATAAAATACATAACAATAACGATTTTACATATTTACATACATTGACAACATTTTTGGATAAAACTATTTTAGTTACCAACAAGTCAAGGACACAATTATTCCTTGTGGATTTCTAAAAACAAGAACAATTCTATAATCTAAAAACAAACATCTGCTGCTAGTAGTTTGACAAGACGTTAAGTGCACTTGCCTTCTGTTACCTCCTGTTGATTAAATATAGTGTCATACAATAATAAAGATATTGTCTATTCAATTAGTAAATTACTTCAACTTAGAAAATTCAGGAAGATAACTCATTACAGAGTCAACATACAGTGGGATCCAAACGTATGCGACCACACTGAAAATACCCCCCCACCCATTTAAAATTGGAAATAGAGAGAGGGTTTTAGAATTGAGAAATATTTAAAGAAAACCAAAGAAAGTAAAATGTTCAATATCTGAATATTGAATATTTAAGATTCTGCACTATTTCTAGGTCCCTATTTAAATGTAAGCAAATTTGTGATCTTGACCATGTTAACTGCTTTGTACAAAAAGTTAGATTTTCCTCATGCCCAATCTCTTCTATTGAAGCTTGCATTCAGATGACACTCTGATGGAATTGATCTAAAAGGGAACATAATGTTTTATATTAAATTAGAAAAGAATGCAAAATAGAAGCATTTTCACTAGTAGTCTCAGACTTTTGGATCCCACTGTAGTTTTTCATTAAGTTAATCAGAAAGAGATGCAGGACTCACAAATGCTTTGCTGGAGTGAGAGTTGAGTTTCTGGCCTGAGCTGGGGACTACTACGATGCTGCACCACACTCGGGGGCCAAACTGCACACCGCAGTGTGCCAGGCGCCAGTGGGAGGTGTAGGTGCCCTCTAGCATGGGCGCCACAAATGCCACACTCACCATACCAACCTGGCCTGGCTTGAGGAAGGGCACCGCCACCTCCTTCTGCTCCTGTGACTCCAAGGCCAGGTTTCCCCACATGAACTTCAGCTATTGAGACAAATACACATGGCCCACATGCAAGCAAGGCAACACAAACAAAACTCATACATGAACGAGTGGTGATTTGCACCACTCTTTGGCTACAATATGAAAAATGCATGGTTATTATTTTACTGAATGTACATACTCCATTGTTATAATACCTTTGTGTCAGAAGTCCAGCCGATGTTGCCAGTATTCCGCATCTTCCAGTACTTGATGAACTTGGTGCCAGGCTCCAGACATGTTCCGTCTGGTAGATTCTCATCCAGAAACAAGGCTGTCATTGTGGGCACCAAGGTGGAGCAGGAGACCTTGGGACCCCTGGTTTGAGTGTACAGAGCATTGTGAGTACAGCTTTGACTCAGTTTCTGTCTTTTTCTTGAAGCTCAAAGCAAAAAAGTTTTTTTTCCCTAAAAAAACGATGCAATACAATAAAGGCAGCGGGTGCATTTGAGGTAGTTCCATCCACTTGCCAGCGATAAACGCAACTATAACAGACAATGAGATAATCTTGATAAAGACTGTTCTAGGCTGGGGAGGTAGATCACCCAGCCCTGAGCCCTCTCACTATGGCCCTTACTCTGGACTGGAGGCCTGAGGCTCTGGGCCTGGGGCTGCAGCTGCACCAGGAGCAGGAGCAGGGGCAGGAGCAGGGCCAAGACCTGAGCTGCTAGTGCCATTGGTGGCTCCACTCCACAGCAGTCCTCTCTTCTCCAACCGCAGCTTCTTCTTAATCTCCTTAACTTCGGCCTTCAGCTGCCTCCGCTCAGCTTTGAGACGCTGGCGCTCAGCCTTGCGGACAGTCCTGTCTCCACGCCGCAAGAACCTAAGAGAACAAAGCACAAACATCATCAGCCAAAATCAATCATAATTCATATCAATACTCACATGAGGACTGTAAGGATATACCTTCACAATATATTCTTTTTTTTTTTTTTTTTTTTTTTATTACTAAACCCTGACAGGACTAAAGGAAATCACTATCTTGTTAAGTAATGACCTATTTGAGCAGTTCAAATAAACTTGCCTGGGCTCTGGAGTTACTCCCCGTTCTGGGACAGACAAGGGGGTCCTCGTTCTCTTCAAGTTGTGGCTGGGGTCATGTTTGTGACTGCACGGCTCGCACAAGATGCAAGAGGGACACACACTGAACAAATGAACAAAAACTGGTCTTTTATTCTACTCAAAGTAAGTGACATTTTAAATGACAAGAAACGCAGGCCTGACTTTGACAAAAAATTTGAGAGAAGGCTTGATACACTCTCGCACCTGCAGTGGTATCCTCCTCCAGTGGCTGGTCCCTTGCAGCTGCTACAGTTAGGTATCGAGGTCCTCTGTGTTGTGGAACTGACTACAGCCATCTGAGTCCCAGAGGTTCTGGGCTCTTCTGGGGGATCAGAGGCTCTGTGTGTACAGCACTGGCCAGAAAATTCACTACACATCTTGTCTACAACCTCCCTCACTACCTGATCTTTGAACTGGAAAAATAGGGAAAATAAAATGTAACTTAATTAATTAACATTATTAACTTTACAGTTTAATGTAAGGGAAGAAATCATTCCATAGATTTTGGATAATGACATCATATCCACATGAAAAGAGATAAATTAAATAAAGTGTACATACTCTGTCCATGTAAGATTTGAACCATGCTGGCACAGGCTCTTCGTCAACTTTATTCACTTTATTTTCTTTCACAACCACCTACAAATAAAAATAACCACTATCAGTGAATTTAAAAACAATTGGAATTGTCATATTAAGCTTTACAATAGGGCAGCCATGATTAATCAACAAACCAACAATAACAAAATCACAATACATTATAGAATAATTACAGATTATGTATTAGGATTATGTGAGGATTAGAAAGAAAAAACAGGACAAGATGGGTTAATAAAAGTTAAAAATAGAGAAACTGTTCACATGAATTTTCCTCATTTATATATGAGCTTGTTTTCAGCAGAAATCATAAATTCTTACCGAGTCCCGTTCAGGGGTCACCTGTGTCTCCTTGTCTGCCATTTTCACTCTGGCACGATATGGTGGTGCTGGTCTGGGATCAATTCTGTGTTCTTTAACTTCAGCTTTAACAGGTCCACCCTCAGCCTGGCCTTTCATCTTATACACATTCATGTGTAGCTGGTTGGCTTGCTTGAAAGCACTCTAAATGGAATATAGGTATGTTTAATTTAATAAGATTTATTTGACACAGAAAATTTATCAAACTGAAGCTTCAATGGTCTACAATAATCTAAACTGATCCCTTTTATATTTAAGAAAGGAAATGCAACAAGATGAAACATGTTTTTACCTTCAAAGCTTCTGCATACTCATCTGATGAAAAACATGGCAAAGTGTTAGCGTAAATCTTTCTTAGCATATTGAATATTTACAGTGATCCCGGAAAAACATACAGACCAGATATAATCACATACCTTGGCTGTTTATGGATATCTGTCAAATTAAGTGTACAAGAATATTAAGACACAATATATTCCAATGTCACAGTAACTGCAGCTTTTAAAATGAATTATTTTACTATCAACTTGATCATAATTCGTGCGCATCGTAAAATGTGACTGAAACACCTAGACTAATGCTTACCTCTTCATTGTCCTCGTCAAAATATTTTGCTTGAAAATGACATAAGCCGAAAGTAGTTTTAATCTAAGGGTAATAAGAAAGAATTGTGAGGGTGAGCCAAAGTAAGTAAACAACCAGCACCACTTAAGCGACCTTGAACTTTGGAAAGACGCTATAAACAGAAAAGAAGAAGACAAATACCTGTATATTATCACAGTAGTAGTATTATATAAACGCGTAACATTTAGACTAAAAGCTAGAAAACAATCCCAGTTACTGTGATTAACGCTTATGTAGTCATCAGACAAGTGTGACTCAGACCAGATGACAATAATAACACAGGCGCCTTCACGTGGAAAAAAAAATTTTAATTGTTACTTTACATTATAAATTGAACACCTGACAATTTATCTATGTTTTCACGCAAAGTTAGCAGGCGAACACTGGTCTGTTTATGTAGGCCTCGGTCTTGGCCTTCTGAGACAGTGACTGTATCCAAACCTGCATACTACAATAATAAATAGTCCGTCAAAATAGTACGCCATCTATGATGGCACACTATTCTAATATACTATGTAGGACGGTAGTAGGCGCTTTCGGATACGGTCCCAGATACGCAGTCGAGCACAAACAGTGCGTTTTTGAAAGCAGCTTACCCAGGCCTCTACTGTCTCCCACTGCGCTTTGTCTGTATCCACAACGGGAAACTTCTTCACGCTTCCACGGAAATTCACTTTGACGGTAACTGGGTGATTCATGATGGTTAGTCAGAATTACACAAGATATCCAGTTTGTGATTACAACTATTTAATTTAACATGGTAAAGCCAACATTACATTCGGCCCTTTCCGTCTAGTCGCTCTCTTGTTGTTTACATCGTTTAACATGTACACTCCCCCGTGCACACGTAACAGGAAATATGTCATTCCTGCCTTACGTTTTTCTTTTGGTTTATTATATGCGAAAGTGAACGATAAGGGGGAGGAAACTACATTTTAAAATAACGTTATAACGTCGTATACATATCATTAGTAGATGTATCTGGCATGTCATTACGTGAAATTCTACTTATTGCAAAAGAAAGACATTGATTTGCGCATGCGTAGAATGTGTATCGTCATCGCGTCTCTTAGTTTGTACGTCATCTTCCAGCGCGTGCGTTACCTTGTGGCTGACAGTCAGCAGTAAGCCACACGGTTAGTTAATGCTGTTAAGACAATCTGTAGCTATTCTCAGTTATTGATTGCAAAAGAAAAAATGTCTTCACTTTTAAAGGTGGACAATGAAATCAAGTCAAAGGTAAGCTGGTCAGGTTCAATTGTTAATATATCTTAGGTGGAATCATTAAGCTAGATATTATCGATTGTTAGCAGGCTAACATATTGTAGCTGGGAAAACCAGTAAGCGTGTCATGCATTCAGAGAGCTAAGGCTAATTAGCTAAATTTCCCGCCCGCCATCTCCGAAAATTCTTCAATTACAATGTATTTTTCTCGATTGCCGTTTGGTCGTATTTGGACCCGTGGGTCTTGTCGCACACGTGAGTTAATGTGTGAATCATTCTGTTGTGAATGAAACTGTAGAATGCACTGCCCATCTGTTGTTCATTAGCCGGCTAGCCGCGTTGCTTTACGAAGTCGTACCGTTACTCTCGTGTCTGCGACAAAACCGATTTATCTAACAAATCATACAGCTGTGTTTGGTAATCAGTCAAAGAACACTAGATACTCTAAGTTCTTTCTCTCCGTGTTAAACCACCAAGCAGGTAAAGCCTTCCAGTTCAGACAAAACACAAACTGATTTTAACCAGTTGTCAGTTTAACAGCTATTATATTTAATTTGATCAACTTGTAGTTAACGTTTTGTGTTTCCACTATAGGTTGATGTTTTCAGGGAACGAATCACATCAGAGGTAAGTTACACATCTTAGGAATAACAAGGAAAAACTTATTTTGGTTGCTTCTGACGCTTAATTGTTTCTAAATTTAGGCAGAAGATCTGGTGGCAAATTTCTTCCCTAAGAAATTATTAGAATTGGACCAGTTTCTGAAGGCAAGAGATTATTTATTTCCAAGTAAAACTTTTTCCCATAATCAAAATAAAATTTGTGGTTAATTCTATAGATCACTGTTTAATTATATTAACAATAATCATTTATTTTCAGGACCCTGTAATAAATATCCGTGAACTGAAAGAAATCCATTCTGAGATCAACTTGGCTGTACCAGACCCAATTCTGCTTTCAGACATCCATGATGGACTTGAGGGAGTAAGTGATTTATTTTATCTAATTTCATTCACTTTTTTTTTTAAACATTTAATGTTAACACTAAGCACTTGGTGCTTCGTATATCTGTGAACTTGTATAGACAGCAATTAACCAGTCATTGTTCCATTAACAGCAAAATGCCAAGAAGAGAAAGCTTGAAGATGGTACAGGAGATGACAAAGGTGAGTTCTGCAGTGCATAAGCTTAATGGCTTTTTTTGTAAAAGTCTCTTGGAAGTCACACAGTCTCCTTTTCTCATATGTAGTTGGTGGGACCAAGGTGTATATAATGCCTGGTGGAATGATGAAAAGCAATGGCAAGTTGGTGGACCTGATCGAGAGGGTTAAGCCTGAGATCAGAACCCTCATAGAGAAATGTAACACTGTAGGTCCATGTTCTCATCATCAGCAGACATCATCATAACATGTTGATGGAACAGAACATCTTGTGTAATTCTATTTGTATGTTATTTGTGTATGTTTTAGGTCAAGATGTGGGTGCAGTTGTTGATTCCAAGAATAGAAGATGGTAACAATTTTGGTGTTTCAATCCAGGTATAATTAAATATTTTTATTGTCCTGTTATGCACCATGAAGTAGCTCAGCAGTACTAGAGTGGAAAATTACCTATAATGTAATTCAGTTCTAGAAATTAAACTACTGTATTATTAATCATAACAAAGTGTAGATTGTGTGATTGTCGTATGTGCAGGCATTACATGTTATTTACTAAACCCTTTCCATTATAGGCTTGATGTATTAAGTTTTGAATATTGAAAGCATTATTACTGACTGGCTGGCATAACTACTTACAGGAGGAGACTGTGGCTGAGCTCAGAACAGTAGAGGGAGAGGCAGCCTCTTATCTGGACCAGATATCCAGGTACTGTCCTTATCTTATTCTGGGGTTGTTGTTTTTTTGGACATAATTTCATTAAGTCACCAAAACTGAAAACTCGATTCATGATGCTTGAAGGTACTAACATATATTTTGATGTTGCCGAACATCTTCAGTGCATTCTGGCTATTTACTAGAATCAGTTGTTGAGGTTAAACTCCCAATCAAGTAATAACTTTTATGATTGTGGATTATGATTCACAGCAAAAAATAAATAAATAAATGATTTTACAGTAATCTTACACCGTGTGACCGGTTAATGATAAATAGACCCATAGATGTAGTCAATAAGTATGTGTGGAATAAAATCTTGTACATCCAATGGCTGTTAATTCTGTCTTTCTAGACTCTGTTTCTAAGGACGCCACACAAACGTCAATGTTACATAGTTGGCAAGCAACAAAAACACCTGTTTGCTTCCATGTGCATACAAAGATGTGAGAGTTAGTTTCACCTGTGAAAATGTGTAAATAGATGGGTAGCTTTAAACTTTAATTATTGTGTAGCTGCACATTATCGCATAGTAGTCTTTGTTATATACAGTAGAATTTTTTTTTTTATTTAAATTTTTTTTGTTAATGAATCTAGCGTCGTCTTTTGGATACATTTCCCCCAACTGTTCATTGCTGATAATTATTTATAGTTTTTGAAAATCAACTTGGTCATTTTTTTTTCGATTTCAGAAATTAACACAATCGAGCAAACGCCGCAATATTTGGAGGGGCTTGCAATTTTTCAAAATTCCCACAGATGTTTAGCAGATTTGGGCCAAGAAGCATCATGTGACATCACATTCGGTTAAAGCCCACTTCGATTCACATGCATCGAACATGAATGCAACTAAAAGGTCTCCTTTACCAAGCATCTTTGTAAAAGACAATGCAAAACAATTTGAGAAAAGTAGTTTTCCGCAAAAAAAAAAAGTTGCGTCACAAATTTTGAAAAAAGTTGCAAGTAAATCGAGAATTTTGGGCCAAAACAATCACGAAAAAAAACTGAGAAATCCTGTACGGACTGAATTTTGGTGTAGCATATATGAGCTGTTGTCTGAGTTCATTTGAGACGTATCCTGGACAGTTTTCATAGAGGGATTGTGAGACAGATCTTCATGATTTGACTGACCGTCCAGTCCAGCTAACATGACAACTGTAATTGTGGCAATTCCTATTCTTTTTTTTTTTTTTTTTTTTTTTTTTTTTTTTTTTTTTTCCATCCAAGTAATGTCATTATCATTGGTAACATCAAGTTCCAAATGTTACCATGGTGAATGTTTCATATGAGGAAGAAAAATATGTGCTGTCACTGAAGAGGGGAGATGGAGATCTATAAGGACAGGTGTCTTTTTATCTTGGATGGATCATGTGAAAGCTTGTTGTAAAGATAAATGGCTGGTGGTGTTTTCTTACTCTATTTTGTATTATCCATGGAGGCAGAACAGGGTACCCACTAGATGTTTTACCTGACTTATTTTTTATTTTATTTATTTATTTTTCAAACTGAGTTTTTGCAATAATGTAAACTTCGTAGTTGATGAACTTATTAATGCTTGAAAAATTTCCAATATCTTTGGAATGTTGTTGCATTTAATTTCCTGGATTTTTTTCTTTCTTTCAAGTATTAGGACTTCTGGAGATAACATCTAGATGAGCACAGTCACATTTTATGTGCTCCACACTATTTCTCTACAATCAAACCTTGTGTTGTAATCAAGCCCTGAATTTTAAGTGTTCTGGTCATTTCAGTCAAACTGTTTTGGGTTTTTTTTTCCTGAATTGTGTATTTTAGTCACAGTTAAATATTGAATTGAACAGTCTTTTTGCTGTCTTTCTTCTATGCAGATACTACATCACAAGAGCAAAGCTAGTTTCCAAAATAGCAAAATATCCACATGTGGTAAGTTTTGTGTGTGTGTGTGTGTGTGTTTGTTTGTTTATTTATTTATTTATTTATTTATTTATTTATTTATTTTTAATTGATTAAAAAAAATTTATATGGATAAAAACTGGGTGAGCAGTGTAATTGTAAGTAATTGGACAAGAGCACACTTTTTGCTGCTTTGAAATTAAACGTAACAATGTTGATAAAATAGTGTTTACATTCAGGGGATGTAACACAAATGTTTAGAGAGACGTCTAGATGTGGCATTAGCATCTAGATTCTATTGCTGATGTCTCTCAACATGAGAACAAAAGTTTCATCACCAGTAAGCAGGCAGTTTGTTTTGGTTGTTTTAATCTGAATTATAATTTTTTTTATTCAACAGGAGGATTATAGGCGCACAGTAACAGAGATTGATGAGAAGGAGTACATAAGTCTCAAAATCATAGTCTCAGAACTGAGAAATCAATATGTAAGTTGACAAATATAGACATTTCTTTATTTGCATATGTTTTGTATGCTCGAGATGTGGCTTTGTGGTGATGTGCCAGTGAGCAGTTTGAACTTGTTTCACAGGTAACTTTGCATGATATGATCCTGAAGAACATTGAGAAGATAAAACGACCGCGAAGCAGCAATACAGATGCTCTCTACTAATAAGGGTTGCCTTCTGGTCTTCTAATTCCTTTTTTTTTTCTTTTTTTTTTTTGGTCCATGGGACTGGTTGGAACCTTTTGGACTGGTTCTGATGCAGTTATGAACCCGTTAAAACCAGGCCAAGACAAGCCAGGTCCATCAGGCTGTTAATGGAACTGTAATATATGATCATTATTTTAAGCCCTTTGGGGAAAAAAAAATCATCCATTTCCTAGTGGACAGTGTTAATGTATGGAGAGTCTGAATGTGCATCATGAGGAAGTTGTCTCAGTTGTTTATCTTATTTAATTAAACAAATATCTTAACGTTGGGGTTTCTTTTATCTTTCACAAAACCAAATGCAAAGTAGTGCAGTTTTGGGGGTTTCTAAGGCATTTGACATGTTTTTAGACTCCGTTTAGTGACTGATGTGGATGTAAGACACAAAAAGGCTCGTATTTGTTGCGAAATTATGAAGTTCTTATTGATGCTGTATTTTACTTATTTCACTCTGTTCATCATATATATATATATATATATATATATATATATATATATATATATATATATATATATATATATATATATATATATATATATATTAGTCCAAGATGAACAGCTGTAATTGTGCATCATTTTATTTTCATTGAGTTAGACCTTATTTCATGATGCTGCAATACAGATATATTTTATCTTCTTTTTCTTCCTCATTGACCCACCAAACTCCCAAAGCTTCATATGGCTCTTATTTTTCTTCCAGTTTTAAGAGATGTGTTTTGCTGAATAAAATGTCTTTTTTTTCAATGTGTTGAATTGATTTCACAGTTCCCAACCTAAGGGAGAAATATCAACAGCTAGATCCATATTAAGGGGATTAGTTGTTTTTTGTTTTCAATTAATACAGAGGAGCAGTGTTTTTATTTAACTCTATATGTGATCATATTCTGTTGCACAGAACGGGCAGGATCAATTCATCTTGTGCCCAGTAGGTGGCACATATACTACCAACATTAGGTGTGGTGTTAAGAAGCTGTTAAAAGGACTCTTTGATGGCATTATATACACGTTGTTATATATATATATATATATATATATATATATATATATATATATATATATATATATATATATATATATACGTGCACACACACAACTGTCTCTGTCTATCAGTTGATATACACTCACTGACTGCTTTATTAGGAACACATACACACCTCATTTGTGCAATTGTCATATGGTTTGTACTGCTTCCATAACATCATGCCTATACAGGTCAGGAGCTTCAGTTAAGGTTCATATCAAACGTCAGAAGGGGAAAAATGTGATCTGAGTAACTGACCATGGCATGGTTAAAGTATTTCAGAAAATCGATCGTTTGGGGTTTTCATGCGCAATGGTACAAAAAACATTGAGATGAAAACACTGTTAATGAGAGAGGTCAGAGAAGAATGGTAAGACTTGTTCAAGCTGATAGGGAGGCTCAGTAACTCAAATAACCACTCTATAATGATTATGAGCAGAAAAGCACGTCAGTATACAGAACATGTCAAAGCTTGGGGTGGATGAGTTACAATCAAAGACCACATCAGGTTCTGTTCCTGTCAGCCAAAATGCACCCTACTCCCCCCTCTTTTTTTTATTGTGCGGGTATACTGGATGAGGAATTATGTATTACATATAATATACTTTCAAGTAAATACATCATGCAACAGAGGTTTTTTGACTAAGGCACTTTTACACACTTCTCTCTAACTATGGCAGTTTATTTAAGCAGACACAAAATTCAGCATTAATTCCTGCTGGTTTTGTTTTGTTTTGTTGGGAGAATGTTGTCCATCATATTCACTTTGCACTCATTTAAAACTTTTCATTTACCTGCACAAGCTATGTTGTTTCTTGCTAATTTTGTGTGTAAAATAGCGTCCTCTGTTCTGTGGGTTGTAGTAAACATCAGTGACACACTTCTGTGGTGATTCTGGTGAGGCTTGAAGACTGTTTGGGGTCCATGCCTAAGAACTGGGGCTTTATATACTTTAACAGCTTAAATAATATATGCAGGGTGCAAGAAGTCTTTGGGTACAATGCCAATATCACCATGCAGCTCACCAACCCACCAGCCATAGATGTTGTACTCCTAGGATAGAAACAGATCCAGAAGCCATATAAGGTTACATACCATCATTATACATCTGGAGGTACATATTACAAATGAATAATGAAAAAATTATAAAGTACTCCAAAGTTAAGCATCAATGGTAAATATGGTATAAAAACACAGAATATAAATTGTTTATTTGTATTTCTAGGTATGTGTTTACTGTTTAGAATAATGGTGTGTTTGTACTTAATTCCTCTATTGTACATGATCTTAAAATGCTAGTACCGAGTGTAGTGTTGCAAATGGTGTATTTTCCACATAATAAAAAAGATCTGCAGCTTTCTGTCTTTGCTAGCTATAAAAAAAAAAAACAGAAGTCAAAGATCCATTCACATTTTATGTCATACTTATGTTAACTACATGAGTGTTGAGCAAAAATTACACCTTTACTGTACTTCATAGAGCATTGAGCAAACAGGAAAGAGCCCATCAAAGTTCATAGGGACATAGGGAATCAAATCTTAAAGGATTTTTCACCATTTTTGGTGCAAAAAAGGCACATATTTTAAACTTTAAAAAAGTGACCTAGATAACTCACATTCAGTGAGTGCTTTTCCTGGTTAAGGTCATGGTAAATACAGAGTCTATCCTGGAAATAGGGTGTGATGAAGGAATACACCCTGGATGGTACCCCAGTCAATCCCAGGGCACCATGCACACATTCATGCATTCATTCACACATTAGGGATAATTTATCTTAGCCAGAGTCACCTACTGGCATATTTTTAAGAGGTGGGAGGAAACTCCACACAGACAATAACCTGAGCTCAGGATCACACTGGAGGCCCTGTGTGCAACAGTAATGCTACCTGCTTCACCGCTATGCCACCACACCACCCTTATATAACTATGCTCTGAAGTGTACAAATTTAAAGCAATGTGCCAAAGGTACTTTCAGATTAACACAAAAAATAAATGCTAAATGCCAGCATCTCTAGCTGATGATTTCTTAAATTTTTGGCGGGGTGGGGTGGGGGGGATTTATTTTCCTCATAAACGGTTGTTCTTCTTAAAGAAAGGCCAGTTTTATATCACAAATTTTAATGGTTCAAAAACATAATATAAACATGAAAAGTGTCAAAAGGGAAACCAGGCCAGATTAGTAACATACTCTAGAAAATGTATATTGCACAGTTCAACTTGCACAGTAAGTTGCAGAGACTTAAAAAATGCACATCTGACTTGAGTTAGTTATGACACCAAAGTGCACACACACACATTCATTCATTCATTCATTTAAGCATTACAAACAGCCTTTGTCTAATATGGATTTTGCTCAAGATGTATGTAGCAACACCTCTTTCTCTTGAGAAAAAAAAAAACTCTACAGCAGTCGAGGGAATGGCTTCTTTGACAAACAATCATTCAGAACTATGCATTACACATCATGGTATTAAAGCAAGAAGAAATTTAACGCAAGGCAGGTATGGCGATTTTAGAATGGGATTATAAGCATTTGATATGGTTTGATGGCTTTGACAACTTCTTTGGGCAACATCTGCGCAAAGCAGTCCTATCACCTAATTAGTTATTGGCTTGAAACTGATCATTACTTCAACTAGGCGATGTGTTCCCTCTGGTTATTAATCAGACTCCAGCAAGGTGAGCGGCTTGGCACTTATGAGCAACTAGTGGACAGAGTCACAGTCCTGCCTTTTGACAAATGGACACAGTATTATCAATGTGATGGCTGGAGAACATGGAGATGGAGTGATGTGGAGAGACTGAGACTGTGTTCAGAGTGTTTTAGCATTCCACAAGCACACGCAGTACATTTAGATGTGATGAGCTTGTCATCCATCCAGCGCCCGCAGAGGAGAGTGGGAACTAATTACCATCTCCTCACACACAGCGCCGCAAGCCTAATGTAGTCTTCAGCCCATGCAGACGAGCTACTCTAATGATGTCAGGAGGAATGAATTCCAAGCAGGGGAATAATCTAATGGGGCTACCAGCATCCACATTGCCTTTGCATATGAGACTTCTGTGAACTCATGAGTTTTGTTTCAGAGCATCTAGCCAAAGTTGATTGAATGTGAGTGAAAATGAGAGGCAGACAGAGTTCAGAGAAAAGAACACAAAAAACCTCACACTCTCTCCAGGGACTGCTGCGGGGCTGTTCTCCCTTTTGACATGAATCAAAGTTAATTTTACCTCTTCTTAAATTTTTGATTATCGACCACACCATTTTAATGTAGGTCTAAATTACACTGAATGTTAATAATTGTTGCTTTTTGCCACCTATTTATACAACTACTCTAATGATGTCAAAGTGAACCTAAGACGGTCTGTATTTCTTTGACAGTTATCTATTCTCAATCACACCAGTCTTCTTTCATCGTTTATTTCTGTCTCTTCTCTTTTTTCAGTTTTATTTTCATCTACTGGAAACAGTGCACACATCTGAGACAAAGGGGTTTTTGAGTGAGAAACAGAATGCAGAATGATGGGCTCATCTGAATGTGAATTTGTTAGTAATGCTATTGCTATTTACTATCAGATTCAAGCTTGAAGAGATTATGAACAAATCCATCATATCCTCTCATCTTAGTGATGGAAGAGGAGAGGTGTGTTCCACTTTGACCTGTGTGTAGGCACATCTCATAGAGGCTATAAAATGCCAGTGTGTGCCACTTAGGGTGGTATGAGTGAATGAAACAGTGTAGCACTGCCGATGACCTCTGTGTGACTGCTCTTTCAGAGACGGGTGGGGTTGGCACAGGGAGCAGCAGAGAGTGGGTGTTGCTATGGCAACACCTGCAGTCTGCAGCGTGTGGCTGATATCATTTATTTCTCACTCAGGGAGCTGGCGAGCGCTGGTATTCAAATGGGTCCATCACTCTCAGGCAGCCGGGGAACAGACTGGCAGCTAATGATGCCTTCAAAAGGAGAGGCTTAACTAGAGAAATGTCATATGGCATATGACAAGGTGAAGAGTAGTTCATGTGTGTAACACACCACAGCAGCCAGGCAACTAAATACGGACTTCATATCCACCCCTGCATCCCATTTCTCTATATCTCTTTTCAGTCTAATCCATCTCTCTTTCTCTTCTTCTTTCACTCTCTCTCTTCCTCTCTTTAATTTGTGCTCTACCATTTTCGATATCATCTTCCCCAAATTCCATGTTTGGCACCTCAAGTTCTCAAGCGTCCTTTCTTTCTCATCTTTTAATTATTTACTTTAAGTTCCCTCTCACCTATTTTGCTTGTATTACACTCTGCAACACATACACACACACATACGCACAATATTTCTGTGGAGGCAGGAGAGATGCTAATAAGAATGAGACATGAGGCCTGTGCCGCAGGCCACCAGCTGACTGAGGTACGCCTTGGGAGTGATGGAGTGCAGGAAGTCTCTCATTGCCCTGCTGCTGAACCCGCCGCTCAGGCCTTGCTGCTCCCCCTCCCCTCTATCCAGCCCTCCCTCTCCTTTTTCTCTTGCTGTCATGCACTGGAGTGTATCAGCAGTACACACACCCAGGCTGCTGAGCATCTCTAGCTGTCATTACAAAGAGCATGAACACACCGCCGCATTATTTGACAGTTAGAGCAAGTGAGAGCAAACAAAATGAATACCCTGTGGCAGCATCCTTGTTTCTAAATGCATCCATCATGTAATTATATCCTGATCAATGAATCAGCAACCAATGCATATTCAGTTCCAATTACAGAAAGGATTACCATATTTTAAAATGTGAAAATTTACACATGTAAAATGGCATTTTACACTTGTAGATACATTTAAAGTGCTCTGATAAGTAACAATTAAAAGAAAGATCCATTCTTAAGATAAAACCCCTAATCTTTATGATCCATTACAGTCGTGGCTATTCAACTATTGATAGTGCAAGATGATGACCAAAACTCTGGATGAGCAAATAAACTAGCTGCCGTTGTAAAAGTACGCTGGGGATTACTGATGGCTCTTTAACTTAATAGGCATTTAAAGTGGATTGTGTATGCTGCTGAGTGCCTGTAATGATGGCTGTTTACGTGGCCTCCCATTTATAATAATTAGGCAGAACGGGAGGGGGCTGCCTCCATGCAGTTCTGGACTATTGGCTTAGGCTGAATAATGACCTACTGTAGTTGACCGGGAGATGACCGTTGCCTTCTGCATGACCCCAGAACCCCAGACTCACCCCCAACTGATTCTGCTGGTAAATAGAATGCCCAATGTGTCTATATAGTGCCTTGGTTTCTATTGCAGTAATGAAAGCAGGGTAAGAAGGAATGAGAAAGAGCAAGAGGAGGGTGTGGACACACACAAGGCCTTAATGCTTTGCCCCCTGTCTCTTTTCCTTAGCTTTTCCTTCCTTTTTATTGCACCCTTTTCCTTTTCTTTGGACATTTTGTAGGAGATTGACCCCCTGGGTACTAGGGCAGCTAGAGCTTCCATTTTTCTCCAGCTGGTGAAGATATGACCCACTTGGGAGGAGAAAATAGTATCTCTCTCTCTCTCTCTCTCTCTCTCTCTCTCACACACACACACACACACACACACACACACACACACACACACACACACACACACACACACACACACACCCCTTCAATGAGAAGTGGCCACTTACATACTAATAAATCATACACATGTCCTTTGAAAGTTACTTCTGTGGTGAAGTTTGGGGATAGGATACATTGTACTGAGCGCTTTGTAGATTAACTGCCAATCTGAGATCTGCCCTCTTTGTAAAATATAATTGGCAAGAAATTTGAAGGTGAAAAAAATGAGATAAACCTTATCTATTTATCATATTAGCTCGCAAATTATAATTGTATAAAATACGTATATTGATGCCACAAGTCATGTGAAGGAAATGTGCGTGGTTAACCAGAAGGTGTCACTGGTGTACACTAGTCTTGCCAATAGAGTTGGTGTGATTTGGGCAGCTGAACACTTAAGGTTTCTGTCTGGACCAGCGTTCCAACCTACTTTATGACTCCTGGGTGGAGGGGATTGTTGGTGTGAAAGTGCAGTGCATGCTTCAAAAGGCATGGAGGACTGAAAGAGAGTGTTGTTAGGTGGCTTGCATGTTAAACAGCTCCTGGATAAGTTTGGCCTACATCTTTGGAGCCATAAATCTTTCCACTTTGCAGGATTTTTTTTTACGGGAATTCCACTGGGAACTCAGGCATGTGTTGAGCCTGACCTCTAAAGTCGTGTACTTTGAATCTGGGAGACATAAATTAGATTACAGGAATGCAGGAGAATGGGATGGTTGAAGAAAGAGCAAGTAATGCCGGTGAGGTCATGTTGCTCCTTAAACTCCCCTTGAAAACTTTCCCAACTTCCAAAAAGTTTCATTATATAAAGTCATTATATAAATTTTAATTGATATTTACACCATAACAAAAAACGTGTTGGCAGGATGTGATGCAATTAGCAATATCCTTTTTATCATGAATCAAACTACCATTGAGCACCATAATTAACTGCAACCACACTAGGACAAATAAAAGCGCGTGTGTGGATTAGAAAAGCGAGTGCGATGTGATTAGTGTGGGGAGAAGAAAAGCCCTGAACATCCTGCTTTGCTGCCATCAGTGGCTATTCTCTCCAGCGCTGAGGATAGGTGAGGCTGCGTTAACGCTGCCAGATGGATGCTGGTTTCGGCCACTATTTCATGTTGTACTGTAGCGAGGGAGCCGCTGAAGGCAGAGCTCGGGGACTCTTACAGCCGAGCAGCTATGAGCAGCGCAGCACAGCGCAAAATTAACTCCGCCGAATTAATCGGTGCAAGATTGAAAATGAAACTCGGATGCAGATGAGCGAGCAGCTCGGCGTGTTTGTTTATTCTGCCACCACAGGATCCCCGTGCTCGTATACTTTACGACGCCGGAGGGCTGAACATACAGAGCCCCGCTTTCATATACACACAGACGCGTGCGCGCGCACACATACACGCACGCGCCAGGCCTACTTGTAATTATCATATTATGAGATCACAAGACCTACAGTTTTCGGGGACACTGTTTGATCTACCTGCTTTCCAAGAGTGAGAGCAAGGGGAAAACTCTATAACCAAATGCCTTATACTTCTATGCCTAATTTGAATTTAAATAACTAATTCATTTCTTTCTTATTTTCGCAAATAAGAATTCACCGCATGGCGGCATAGCTATGCAAATGAGGTTTTCTATGCGCAACCACTTTTATTTGCCTACTCACTCACACGCGCGCAAAACCATTTTAAAGACACATATGCAGTACAGAGACATTTCTCTAAGTGATAAATCGATAATAACTGATGACAAAACATGTACGGTGCGCATGCTCTGGTATACTGGAAGCCAGACAACTGAACTGCGCTCCTATCTGCTTCTTTGGCGTTCTTTACTTCCCGGCATTCAGTCATAGTGCTACATTACAAACCTGTTGGCTAGCACCATTGATTTAGCACTTCTCACGTCTTTACCACCTCGTAATTACGCTCAGCGTTGACACAAATATACACGGCCTCCCGTCCACGCCTCTGGACAGCAAAATTTACGCGCTCTTATTTTATATGCACTGCTTTATGAGGGAGACTGTTAGAGGTAGGCTGCAGTTCTGCCCAGTCGCCCATATGTCATTTGTTGAGGTCAATGGTCCAGGCAAGCACTCGTAAAACAAAAACACCAAACCTGTCTGGTCTAAAACAACTTAAGAGGAGCAGGAAATCGCGTGGTCGAGGAACGGTTAGGTAAAATCATGTTCTGGTCATTTGGATCTTTATCACCATTAATTAAATATTATATGATGTACCAGTGAGAGCAATTAAAAGCAGAATATAATAAATCTACATAAATGCGCAAATGCATTTAAAATCATAACAAATTGTAGGCACAGTTCCACAGTCTAGAGCTCAAGCATAAGCTAAACAGAAAATAGATTATCTTTATAGGCTCTGCCAATTAATTAAAATGGATGATAGCAGAGTTACACTCATACACACACTATTTCATGATAATGGGAATTACAGGTAAGCAATAAAGAGCATATAAAACATGACATTATATTTAGCATTATGTAGATGTCAAGTATTGTAATGTATCATTATTATTGCATAGATTGTGTCACTATTTTATTAAACAGAAAAATATACTCAGTTAAACCTGATCTAACACAAAATGCTCCAATAATACTGAATAAGAAAATAGCAGTCTTTAAAAAAAATAATGAGAATTTAACTTAAAATTAAATCATATTGATTTCTGGTTGAGCATCTGTAAAAGAAAGCTAGCCTGTGTGTGTATGCTGTTAAGACACTGTGCTTCTAAGACATGTGAGCTATAGATTTATAGAAGGACACTAGATGTTGAATGCACTAGATGCTGAATGCATTAAATAAGAAGCCATGCGTGACTGAACACTTGACTCTGTGTGATACAACCCCTGTATTGAATTAACAGCCCATTACTGTGAATTTAGCCATGGAGCAGTATTACTCCAGTGACAAAAAAAAGTGTCAATATGGCACAAACGTGCTGACTGTACAAATTTGTGCTGTACAAGCTTGTGCTTGTTCCTTGGAAGAATAAATGCAAAATATATTATTCTGGTGTTTTAACATGACTTTGTTTATAGATGTTATTGTTCTTTTGTATGTCTGGAAAAAAGGAAAATGTGAGATGTGGACATTACAAAAAACACTACTAATAAGATAGAGCTGACTAAAAACAAGCTTAGTGTAAAAAAATATATAATTATGCAGACTGTTAAATATATAATTTGTATTTTATAACTAGGTTGGTTTGTACAAAAATATCTTCCACTCTATAAGCCATGATTATCATATGCTTCATAAAACCTTTTAAACAAATAATATACATAATACATATGTAATATTTTAATTTAATTTATTACATATAAAATCATTTTTAGTCTTCATCTATTCTAATCTAATAAACTAATTCAGAGGACCAGATTTGCAAAAGCTGTTTTTACCATGTAGCACATGTATACTGTTTGCCAGACTGAGAGAAATAAAGAAATGAAAAGAAAAGAAATTCCTTTGTTATTTATCCATTTGTTATTCCAGTCAAGGACAATTTAGATGCTATGGTGCCTAAAACAGAATTATTTAGATAAATTTAATGTACAATATGGAATGAAATTGAGGGAGAAAATGTGTGCTTGAATGCGGGTTTGTAAACACACAGGCACTGACCTTGCTCAGAATATAGATGAGGTCTCCTCTTTGAAACGAGAGCTCATCTGGCTTGTCTGCCTCACAGTCCCACAGGCCTTGATAGTAATTGGCATAATCTGATGATGGATCTGATGAGGAAACATCCACAGACACAATTATTAAAACGCATTTATGATTCTTTAAAATAAAGGCTGTAGAACCAGAGAGCACGATGAGTGTGATTATATTTCTCACCTGATCTTTGGTATCTCTTGGTGCTCTCCTCAGACTGGTCAGAGAGTTCATCCTCTAAACATGTACAAGAATCCAGAAGAGAAACGTGAGAAAAGAAGCCCTAACCAAACTTTAAGAGTAAATGGTCCCTTGGCGCTGCTTAGTTTTAAAACACTGAAATACAGTCAATTTAGTCAATTAATGTTAAATTACTTGAACACCACAGTGCACTTGCCTCAACTTCCAGAGTCCATGGGTATTATATAACAGAAGTGCAATTATCAAAAAATGTTAGCAGTTTTTAATGTATAGGGAAGATGCCATTTTGGATTTTCAGTGAGTGTTTCAGGG
Source organism: Ictalurus punctatus (assembly GCF_001660625.3). Classification (NCBI taxonomy): domain Eukaryota; kingdom Metazoa; phylum Chordata; class Actinopteri; order Siluriformes; family Ictaluridae; genus Ictalurus; species Ictalurus punctatus. The sequence continues at coordinate 13,450,564 of NC_030428.2, read as the reverse complement.
CAGATATGGCATTGATTCAGGGTGTGGCACCTCTTGGTCTGTGAAGTGACAATGATAGCCTTGCTGCCTGTCTCCCACATCCATCTTCACCCTGTCAGCCTGCCGATAAAGCCACCACATAGCAACCCTATACTTCCCACAGCACAAATCGGCCCTCCACTTCCAGGAATTGTGGAGAAAAAAAAGAAAAACACAAGAAAATAACTACTGCAAACCCAAGGCCTTGACATTCCTGCCCACTCATGAATTTTCTTAACAGTTGGAACATTAAATGTATATTTATTTTTTTTTAATTACATAATTTATCATAAGTTGTGTTTTCCAATCTTTTTTTAATATATAAGCTGTGACCTCTGTGTGATAACCTAATTATAAATGTGTCAATAGATCAACAAAATTTTAAGTTGAAACAAGATATTGTACTGGAAAAGAAAGTGAGAAGATTGCATTAGAATAATTTTAATTTTAATTTTAATTTAATAATTTTAATTCTGCAAATTAGATTTTTAAAGTGTTTTTTGATGGAATTTCCATTGTAAGTTACCATTCTTTCCATTTTGTGGTATTAAATTCCAGTAGAGAGAAAATTCACTCCTCGGATTCCAGTGCCCAGTTCGATGAAATCATACAAATTAAGAATTTATTTTTCAAGTGCAGCAAAATAAAATAAACTAGAAATAACCACATGGAACAAAATGGCTCAATAGATAGCTCAGTACTCCAATGCATTTTTGTTCTTTGAATAATCACTGCACCTTCATAACATACTAGATTTTAAAGATATTACTGTAAAACTTTTCATAGCTAGAGGAACAGGAGGTTGAAGAGAGAGATTGATTAAGGGTGAGAGAGATGGTCATTTGATCCACCATCTGTGGGCAGCTCAGTTCCAGTACACACATGGCTGAGAAAGGTGAAAATGACAGCACTAAGGACTGATGTGTTTCTGCTCTGGGCTCTCCCTAAGTGCTCTCTGACTGCTGGTCCCATCTTGAGGTAGCAGATCCTCACATATTTAGTTTAGCACATGGAACTGGCTGTGACAAAGTGCCAAGTGATATAAGTTAACCATTAACTAATTTTCCTGGGTTACCTTACTAAAGCAAAGACCTTTCCACTTCAATCTTCAGTCATAATGGTCAGTGGTCAGTGTTGTTGCTAATGCTTTCCACTTCTTTTTATATACTAACACAAGATAATGTCAAGACCCCTGAAAATAGATGTATTTGAATTCTCTAGAAAGGTACCTAATTAATAATGTTAATTGCTTCTCTTAAGTACAATACATTGGCATCACTGAGGACACAGCTATGTTGTTGTTGTTTTTGTACCTGGCAGCACTTCATAGATGTCCTCTTCCTCATCTTCCTCTTCCCCTCTGGCTGCCCCTGCTCTGTCCTTCTTCACCTCCTGGCTACCAGGTGGTGGTACTGGAGCCGGGGAAGCTGTAGAGACCACACCTGCAGGATGTGGTGGTGGAGTTGCTGTCCTTTCTATATCATCATATGCCTCCTCTTCTTCCTCCTCTTCCTCTTCCTCATCATCATCAAAGGGGATGAAGCTGGAGCTCAGGTCTACATTTATAAATAGAGGCCAGGTGTGAAGTATAAAACATTACCAAACAATACCTAGGACTATATCAACAAAAAATTCTCAAGAAAGTAAATAGCCTGAAACATTATTTAAATATTTTATTTTGATGAAAGGGGGCGTAACTGTCATGACTGGTGCAAATATAGACATGTTCTGTCATGCTAAAGCAAATTTAACATTACATATGAGTGTAAATTATGTTTAATGATAGAAATTACAGTTTTATATGTCCAAGGTAAGTGGGAAGAGTGTAAATAATCTTAGAAGTGTTCATTACTTCCCGCAAATCAGAGCATCACAGGGAGCCCATTTTAGAGCTGTGGCCATGCTCCAGATCTGTCTCAGATGGAGATGGGGCCTGATTGCAGGTGACTGAGCTCTGTAACACAGGCTATCGCATCCTCACTGCCTGGATGCCAAGCAGGGCCAGATCAATGCCCATGAAGAATGGCCCAAGTACAGCCTAATCAATTTCCCGTAAAGAGCCCTGTGCTACGCGGAAGAGGAGGCAGAGTGAGACACGTGGGACTCAGGAGCTGCATGACATACGTTATGAGGAGGTCTACAAAGTACCTGATTGGCTGAGCTCTAAAAGGTATTTATAAGCATCAGTATTAAGCAAAGCATACCCCATTTTAGACACAGACATTGTACAATTGTCCAGATCAAAAGGTGTAAAACAGTTGTGGTGCATAGAAGTACAATTAATCAGTATAATGTATCAAAGAGTGTTTGCGTGGTCAAGACAGAATTATGGACCCCATGTACCCTACCCTTTAAGACAAAATTGATTTGGTCCACCCATTCCCTGGCCTCACGGGGGCTGCTGGCAGTGAACTGCAAAGAAAAGTCATCACAGAGTTGGGTGTTATTGTCAGTGCAAATAAGCACTCCTCACTGTAATAATGTACACATGGCACTAAACAACCAAAATGGCATATGAGCGTGGACAAACCTGGTAAGAACGCCTTCCAGGAGCATTCATCTCAAAGCAGCAGTTTTTCTTGGAGTCTTTACGCAAGTTGGATACCAGCTCTGCACTATAGCCATTGATATAAAAAGATCCTTTCTGCTGTTTGTCTGGAATTATAAAAATCAGTCACATATCTATATGACCAAATGTTATGCAATAACAAGATTACACAATTAAGCTGATTTAAATGAACAAACCTTTTTCACTTCCAAAGTAGTAGAATATGGTATTGTTCAGGACACACCACCTTTTCTGCCACTCCATGCTGAAGAAGCTATGATCTTGTAAACAGAGGCAAAGTACAAATTCCAATTAAAGAATATATTCAACACATATTTCTATAATCTCTCACCTACATGACAAGCCTGTGGTTGTCTTGTCTTACCACGTCTTTTTTTCTCCAGATAGCCCTGCTTCAGAATATTACTCAGGTCTTGTGCTGCAACCGTGGGAATATCTCCAAAATCTAAATTAGGAAAACCAAGTGGGGAAAACTCAATGAGAGTAATGTAGCAGCAATTTCCATGCTATTAATAACAGTGTGGTATAAGAAGGTGCATAATAAGGTGTTATCTCAGATTTCCAAGCACAATGCTCTCCTGGTTGAAGGCCAACAGAGTGCTGTAAAGCTGAACTCAGACAATGTAAACACATCTCTTGTCAGGTATTAGAGATTTTATTGCAGCTTTGGGGAGCAACATGGATCAATATATATAGAGTGGTTCAGGCTAGGCAAGCAATTGAGCCACTATAGCAGGATTAATGTGGGAATCTAGGTTAATAAGTATTCAGTAAGGGTGTCAGGAAATCTATTCTTCATCAAACATCTGCATGCAGGTATCTCCTACATATCTCCAGTATTTTATAGCAATCTTAATATCCATATCTCAATCACTATATTTGGATTTCAGTGTACAAATGTTATACATTGCTTTCCTTAGTTAAATCAATCTTCAGATAATCTCTCAGGTATATTTATAGTCCAAATCATGTTTTGGGGTAGACACACCAGGAGTCCCCTCTATTAACAGGGGGAACACAAGGCTGAAATCCCCCTTGCCTTCACCTTTCATAAACTTCAGACCACCACAGAGGGCCTCTGAATTGAACACTAGACTGATTTAAACCCTATTTATAAATGTTTAGATGTTTTAGTGCACAAATGACACTGGATACTATCCTTTAAACTGGCGGTTATCTGTCACTTGTGATATATTGAATGTAGCCCTGCCTTGTGTATTATAGAAGACCTCAGAGAGATTGCACTTTCAAAGTTACTTGTAGGTGGTAATGTGAACTTCATAACATCACTGTGATAGATACTTGTCATAGTGAGGATTACATCAACACAAAAAGCTTGCGGTGGTGGCAGGGTGGCAAGTGATATTCATTGTTTCCATAAATAAAAATTTAACTCATTGAAATCATCTAACTGAATACTGACGCAACACCTGTAAACGTTGCCCTTTCTTGACACCATCGCATATCCCCATGAAAAATGTCTTCACTGGCCCTGGTTTTTAGACAGATGAAAACAAAGATCCCTGACATTCAAACACTTACAGGCACCTTCACTCAGACATCAGCCTGTTCTACACACACTCCAATGTTCTACACATCAGCCTGTTCTATACACACTCCATGTCATCATAAATACAACTGCAGTACATGTTTGTCACAGCCATCTTGATATATCAACACCAAAAAGAGCCCTTAGTCCACCAAATGATCCATCCTCTTCTCTGTTCATTTTTTTCATCTTGTTCCTTCATTCTGACACCTTTTAATCCCCTCATCCATCTACACCTCCCTTTCTTCATTTATCTAAAAGGTCAAGCCAGGTTAATAGTTGAGCGGAAATAGTATAAACAGAGAAAAGGTGAGAATGGCTAAAAATGAGCTGACATGGAAAAGTCTCTCATCTTCACACAACCACTGACACGACAGTCTAGAGTGATCAGTACATACAGTGGCACACTGATCCTTGAACAACAACTGAAGGAAAGGGCTTTAGCATTATAAATCGTTTACTGCCTTTTCAGTTGATATAGGTAAGTGGTGACTGTGGAGGTCTATGTTCTATTATTCTTCCACAGGGTAGCAGTGTAACCTAAAATTTCGCATTCAGACAAAAGGAAAGAAGGCACACTACATGGAGGGGTTCATGATCCCACCCCTCCATGCAAGATCCCCATTGGTTAAATTCACTATCCAACTTCAGACATCTAGTCTTCACAAACCAATTAGAGGTGATGTTTTTGTATCTGACAACAAAGAATGGTCAAAGCCAACTATACAAGTGCTAATTTTACAAGGGTCAGATGTATTAACACTACTTAGTTCTTAGGACTTCACTTCTAAAAATAGTAAAAAGGCAAAAGGCAAAAAAAAAAATAAATAAAAATACGCATAAACTGTGAAGAACTAAGTAATAAGACTTCATAAAAAATGCAAATGAAATCCGTCAAAGTGCCTCATATTTTCACTTTAACTATAAATTGCATTTTTAATAATTCAGAACAGTGTGGTTTTGTAATTTTCACCACTAGCACGGCTCTATTTTTGCTAGCATCATGCTAATCATTTCCACTTAAATGTACTAAGGCTAACTATTAATATTTCAGGACACATTACCAATGCTTTCAGCATCACTTTAATCCAGCAAGGCCTGAATTTATACCTTTACCATTATTTGAAACTAAATCCAGTACATTTCTGTAACTGAGATGGCACTCAGTCTCATATTTAATTGGAAAATAGATGCATCATAGTATCCTAATTTTGTTAATATAGCATACACATTACTTCAACACATATTAAATGAGGTGGGTCCTGTAGTGAAATTTTTAAAAGAATTGTAAACTCAGCAATAATTTATTACAGAATATAATAAGAATATATTTCTTATATTTATATATGAATATGTTTATTTAAGCATCTCTTGACCAGCACAAGATCTACTTTTGGGTTGTACTGTCTGCAGGTTTGTTGGTCCACTGGTTGATAAACAGAGCACCAAAGAGGAGTGGAAAGAGGTAAGAGAGGGAGCGAGACAAAGCTAATGACTTTCCCGCGGGCACTCTCTGTTGCTGCCAGAGATGGCGACGTGATGCATGGCACTGCTGCTGCTCTGTGGCAGGGGAAGATTGGTGGTGGTGAGGCACTGAGTGGGCCACGCAGGGCTGCGTTTATCAGTGCCACTGCACTAGTGGAGCTCTGCTTGCTCTCTAAGCTAAACCCATTGGCCTGGCATTTCAGCTGCAGCACAGCTCTGGGGCACATCGTCCCTATCACACCATTATATTTTACCTGGCATTTACATCTCAGTTATTGTTCTTTAGGAACTCATTCTGCACTTAAGCACCTGGACCACTCAGGATGAAATGGCATTAAAAGAAAATGCAATCAGTGACAAAGAGAGATATACACAAATGATACATAACAATGATACATAACAATGATACATAACAATGATACATAACAAGTCTTCAGTGAATAACATAATTTGAACAGACCAAATACATTCTTTTGGTAAAGCTCTAAGGTGCATTCACTCAGCAGAGTTAAGCTGTAAATTTGATAGTGCTCCTCATCTACTTATTACTATACTCTCAGCAAGGTGTTATGAGCTCAGCTGTTAATCCTGCTATAAAATGTGATTGATGTTATTGTGACCTGAGGAAGTTAATATACTCAGCCATTATTTTCCACTTCATTTTGGCTACAAGTCAATCAGAAGGCTCTGTTAAACCAATGTAGGAACATATAGGTGTGAGCACTTTTGTGTATTTACCTTCATAGATTATGTGACAAACAAGATACAATAATGTACACATTTCAGGGAAAAAGCATAGCAACCACTAGAAGGTAAAAGAAAAAAAAGGGGCACTATTCTCTACTGGTGTGGTGTTGTAATTGTTCAGTTAATCATTTTAGGGATGTGTTATTGTCACAGTTGTGCAATGTGTAATACATTTATATTACTGTCAAAACATCAGCAAGGAGTTCACTGTAGGAAAACCAGGACAAATACCTAATTGAAGACCAAACTAGAGCCTGAGGGTATTCCTGTGTGGGCCAGTATGGTATATGCCCATTTTAGCCATGCCTATCAACTTCACAAACCCCAAATTCATTTTAGAAAATTACTAAATTAAGTTGAGACAGGTTTGTAATTAAATCCAAACAGGGGATTTAACCAATACAAATCCAATATTCCAAACTATATGGGAGGGGAGTTATCCCCACCAAGCCACTGGCCTTTCTGTGTGTCTTTAGCAGTGCAAGGCAAGCACAGGTCCAGTGGCTGACCTCAGTTTGAACTCTAGTGATGAGGTGAAACAGAAGGCGCTGAGGTCCCTAGGGGCCAAGGCAGAGGCTGGGGAGGAATGCTGATCAGAGAGAGAGTGTGTGTGTGAGAGAGAGAGAGAGAGAGAGAGAGAGAGAGAGAGAGAGAGAGAGAGAGAGAGAGAGAGTGAAATTGCTGCACTCTCCTGCACTGCACTTGATTAGGAAAAAGGATCCACTCATGGTATCCTTACATCCCCGCGCCCACGCCAATGCTCTAGCTGCATATAGCAAAGAGCAAATTGACACATTTTTTCTCATTAAAGGCAAGGTTGTGGTCCTGGTGCTTTTCCTCCACATAGCACAGATCAGCAGTGATGGACACAGAGAAATAATATAATAGGGGGAGAGAAAGAAATGCCTGGATGAAAACCACAGTAGGAGGTACCTGTAATCTTCATTCTTTTTTCCACAACAAAAAGATGTGTTCTGACTGCAAAAATTCACAAAATGTACATGCATATTACACACAAATATCATACCGATTGTGAGTCCAGCAAGAGTAAAAACTGGACCAACTGAAGACTTCAGTGGTGTAAACTCTATCTTCACACTAACACTTTGTAATAACAAAACTATTTATTCCATTGTCTTTGATGAAAGAACAAGATTAGAATTTAAGGCATGACTGCAAAAGAAATTTAATCCAGTGTGTTATAACATCCTTTCAAATGTTTAACTGAAAATACTATAAATTGTGTTCTTGTAGGCTACATAGGCCTAACTTGATCTCAGTCAAGTTCCACAATTCTGGAAGTTTTAAGAAACGGTTTAATATCTAGCATGCTTTTTTTTTTTTTTTTTTTTTTTTTTTTTTTTTTTTTTAATCATCCAGATATAATTTCTGATAAACTATTCATTTCTCATTATCGTCTTTTTTAAATTATGAAATTATTAAATTAATAGTTACATTTCACAAGTCAAAAGTGAAATAATAAAAATTATTAAAAATTTGTTATCAAAAAATTATAAAGATAACAGCCTATTTAAAGTTAAAAAGTGCGAAATAGACTATAATGTTATTGATTTATTTAAAAAATTGTTTAAAATCAGTACAATCCAAAACATTACAATCAGTCTGCACGTGTAGTCGGCTATATGCATTGTTTCTCTTGATCATGGTATGAGGTGTAGTCAGGTAATTTATTTACTGGTATTATGTACAGTATAAATGGGTTTCTGATACATGCTCATTAGACATTCTTTACTTTTATCATTTTAAAACAGGCATTGCTCAATAGGGACTGCTGAGAAAAATATTCACAATAACGTTAAAGTTAACTCAAAACGAATTTAAATGTAGTCTGACCTATTTCTAAAATTTCTAAGATTTTTAATAGTCCAGATTAAATTAGTCTTTTTAAAGAAAACGCATTTGAGCTAGACGACGATGGGTGCACGATGGTATACAAATGCTACGTGAGAGTATAACCACGCTAAGGGTATTTCACTTTAAAGAGCCTAAAGCCTACATGCGCGTGTCGCTTGTCTGTAGAAGGTAAATAAAGACACGCGATAATGGCCATCAATCCAAGGGGGAATGTGTGCCGGGGTCAGGGCGCGAGACGTGTCCCTTACCATTCCGTTTTTGTGTCTGATGAGGAGCAGAAAGACTACTGCTCCGTCCGCGCCTGCACCAGCTGAAGGCCACCGACACAGTACTGTAATTTGGTCAATATGTGGTCAGCATGATTCATATTGTGAATTGTTAATCTGTCCTTGAAAAACGGCCACCACATAATTATGTGTATTATATATATATATATATATATATGTGTGTGTGTGTGTGTGTGTGTGTGTGTGTGTGTGTGTGTGTGTGTGTGTGTGTATATATATATATATATATATATATATATATATATATATATATATATATATATATATATATATAAATTAATAATAAGCATATTATTAATAAACATAATAATAATTAGTAGTAGTGGTAGTAGCAGTAGTGTTCAAACATACAACATTCAAGCGTTGAATAACAAATGAATTATTATTAAACAAATAATAACTAAATTGTAGCTAATAACAAAATGCGGTTTTTTTTTTTATCGTAAAAAGCAATCCGAACTCAAGTATCAGAAAGGCACAAATACATGAATGACTTATAGATAAAACGCCTTCCGCAATCATACAGAAAAAAAAGTTGCAAATCAGTGTAAATCAATATTAATTGAGTAGGCTACTTAATATTTCTGCAGATAATTACTGTTTAGGCTATTATTAAAGGAAAATCTAAAAAACGATTAGATCACCTCAATTCGTGATTAAGTCCTTTCATATGCTAATAGGCTAGGTTATAAATTCAGTTAGGCGTTTACTGAACTTAGTCTTTAAAAACGGTAAATACAGTTGTGTAAAAAGGATGTGTTTATTAGGCACATAACATATTAGATTTTAATTGACTGAATGTTGTTCGTTTTTAGAATTTACATATTACATTTTGCTCAAGTTGTTCATTTGCTAAATGCAAAAAAGAACGTTTGAACGTTGGTTATTACTCTAGTTATTTCTTTGGTTATTATTAGTTTTTATTATAGCCTCTGGGCTATGCCGGCTTCCAGTCCATTTTAAATATTCCTAATTATTTTTTTATTGGAAATAAAAATAGGACAATGTGAAGCTAGTGAAAATAGTATTGCAGAAGTAATCAGTATTAAGTGATTGTTGAAACTCCTCGCCGTTCAGCAGCCATGCTTTCAGTCCGGCTTTCTAATGCATACATAATGCAGAGGTCTATTAACTAGGTTCCTGATTTAGTTTAGTCAGCATTAATGTGCACAATTTCAGTAGTGCTTTTAAGATTAGAGCGATGAAACTCTGAGTGCTAATCCTCCACTTATGGCTAGGCTATGCATTAGTTATATCGTGCATCTTATTGTATTCCATTACAAATGTGAAAGGTTACAGGCCTGTTGAGTTTGCTTCCACTAGCGCTGCTTTGTAAAATATGAAGGAGGATAGGGGAAGTTCCAGGGAAGTGTTTGTATTGGCTAGGTCTAGCTCATGGCCAGCAGCCAGCCATTCTTTCTGCATGAAGAATCACTCCTCGGTAAAGCCTCAGGCATGATACTACCGTTACTTTTTCACCTTGGTCTCTAGCAATCGTCTAGGCTTCGTCCAAAAAGATATTGCAAAATAATATACTGATTCTGCACCACTTTGGTTGCGTCTAAACTGTATACTACTATTCTAAATACTCTGTCAAATAGTCTGTATGGTATGGTTTACAAGTCACATGGTAAGGTTTACAATCGAATATAACCGCACTGAATAATGTGTGGAATAATAATTTTGTCTAATATTTTGGCAAAGACTGTTATTTCCTGTGCAGCGAACTATTTTAATATACTATGTAGAAGGTTTTGGATGATGCCATAATTTTTTGTGGAAAAGTTTTCCTACTCTTCTAATCTTAAATCATAAACTGTATAACTGCCTTAAATAAACCTACAATAACACAGTGACCACTACTGTGTGCTTTAATAGTATGAAAAGTCTCAGATATTTAGTTTATATATTATGGACGTCATTAATTTAATTGAGTTCATATTAATATTTTCTAACCTGATGTAAATTATGTGACGCAACAATTTGAGAGAAGACAATATTTTGGTAAATTATTTTAAGATAGCTGTAATTTAAATTACAGAATATATTATTAATTCATACATGATGAAGAAAAGAATAACAACATGCAATAAAAGACAGTCTACCCAAATAAAATAATAATGGTACAATCACAGTCCAGTATAATTATTGCCTAAATGATACTAAGCAAAACTTAAAACAGACACTCAGAGAAAACTGGAAAAGAATGCCTTTCCGGTGTATGTACAGGCTCACACACCTTCCCAGTCTTCATTTATTTCCCTAAGAAAGCATCAGGCCACCTGGGCCTTGGATTGAAACTTCATCAGTCTCCAGAAATGGAATCCAGTGGAGAGAAAAATCAAATTCTCATTTGCAAGATAGCAAAGGGGGACTATTTTGAAAAAAAGATATAAGAAAAGGGTCAAACTGCTAAAATTGATATGAATTACTAAATGTCAATTCTTGTTTTTGTGCAGTGCAAAACCACCTCCATTCTAAAAATCCCCCTGTGTGGGTATGTGTGTGGGGAAGAGGAAATCGTAAGGTTCTTGGTGAAAGTGTGTGTGTGGGAAGGAGGGCAGTTAGAGAGAGAGAGAGAGAGAGAGAGAGAGAGAGAGAGAGAGAGAGAGAGAGAGAGAGAGAGAGATTTCCACATTTTCAGCAGCATAGCAGCCTTCTGGATTGGAGTGAACTTTTGAACCTACGTGGCAGTAGCAGTGATATACATTAGATATTTGAGTCTCTGAATGTGTCTCATATTCTAGGTCTATAGTCTGAAAGAAAAGAATGCTATCTAGGCAATGTGTAACAGTTTGCTCTTGTTGCCCAACATGCTAATAGGAGCCTAAAAAGAATCATTAAGATGTAGAAGAAAGAATGGCAAAATAAATAGATGGATTAATGCAAGGATGGAAATTTTAATAGTGAAATTTGACTGTAAAGCAAATGATCCCTTTTTCTCTTAGATAAATCTTTATTTGACCTATACTGTTGCTATAGGAGTGGAGGTCAATAATCCAGCCACACAAACACAGTCAGACAGGTCATGAAGTGACTAGCACAACACCAGAGGTCAAAAGTTTACAGGAGGGAGGAAGCTCCACTCAAAGTCTGGGTATTCACAGAGTACGCTTTAAAGGCTGACATAAGACCCTGACAAGACCCTGAAAGGCTGAGTATCAGCAGACCAACGCTCTCAACTAAACTGTACTCCACAATGCATGAACACACACTGGGGTCATTTAAGGTGCTAAATATCCACTGTTATATGTCCACCACCAATGTAGGTCCAGAGAAACAAAATGAAAATGGTAACAAAGAAAGCAGCATAGCAGTTCAAATTCATACTTTGGATCATGCCTTTTGGTAAACACTTATTGTTGCACACTTGATTGAAAAACTTTTTTAAATAATTGATAAAACCTCTTTTAAATTCTCTAGGGATTAATTACAACAATCAATCTACTAGGCAATACCTTCATTAATTTAGGCTCTGTACACCTCAGACAAAATCAAATTTACATCTTGATCTAATTTGTGATTGAGATTTAGCACAATTGAGATTCCTTTCTTACCTTCTGATTGGTTTCGTCCATATTGCTGTTTGGCCACTGTGAGCTGAGATAACAGCAATGGCAGAAGCTTTTGTTTCAAAACATAAATCAGTCAGTGAGCACAAAGGGCCCTGGCCATGTGCAGTGTCTGATACCACCCAGCCATTTCTACACACAAACCGCAACCTGTCTAACCATACACACTTATTCTGTCATATAACTGCCATCAAAAGAGGCAGTGTATGAAAATCATCTTAAGAGTTTTAAACAGCTAAAGTTGACATTTGAACATATTTTAAGACAATTAATATTAAACATCAAACTGATGATAAATTTATTATCTCTAGATCAACAGGAAAAATAAAAAATACAGTGTTCCAAATATATGCCAGTTGTCTGGCTAAAATTCTACTGTATGACAGAGCCCCTGCATGCCTGCATGACTGTTGTCATCCAGACAAGGGCTATGGAGGGGCTGCATGCATAGCCAGGTCAAACGTGCGGTCTGAGGGTGAAACTTAGTTCACATTACCATACAGACAGGCGCCCTGACAATGGAGCGCCCATCTGTTCCTGTCAGCCATAACAAATCTGGTGTCAGGATCCTCTCTGGAGATGAGGAGGCAGTCTTTGCTAAATGAAATAACACTGACTCCTCCTGCCAGCCAGCCAAGCTCCCTCCTTCTCCACTTAGTTTAGAGACTCCCTCAGCTTCCTCCTCATACAAATGACACAGTGACATCACTGAATGGAATATCTGGATTATATTTACTCTCCAATATGAGCCTCATTCTGCGTCTGAGAATTTTTTTTTTCCATTCAACTTTTTATTTTCAACGCTTTAGACCCCTTAATGTCACTTATTCAAGTCTTTAATCTTCCTTTCAAAGAATTAAAAGCATGTAAGGAATTTCCTTCTTATTCACTCTGAGAGGAAAATGGAATGAAAATGAATTTCAATACTGAAATGAAACCGAAGGCCCACATTTAAGCAAATGAAATATTCAATGTTTCCTTAAAGGTCTTAAAAATAAGAGTCCTTGTTGAACTAAACATGAACCTTGAACTGCACTTGCCCCCTGTGGTCATTATCTTTATTAAAGGAGTGTAGTGATGTGATTCTCTGCATAAGCTTTGTCCCCTTCCTCTTACATTGCTTTTACTGTAGCCATATTAGAACACAGTATTTAATCTTGCTCATAAAAAATAAGTGTACAAAATAAATGTTTTGTTTTTTTATCTGCTTCTCCATATGACTATCCTCACAAGGTGAAATAGATAGGTGAAGTACAGATAGGTGTGACTTTTTAGCCAAATGTAACTATTTTGGTAATAAGGGTATATTTTGACACAAATTAAGTGAGTAAAGTGAGTGATGTGAATGTTTTTTTCCCCCTGAAACTACCATCTCCTTTAAAAAAAAAATAAATAGCTGTGGCAGATGAGTGATCAGGAACGGGGAATAGACACAGCCCCTCAGGTATAGGGTTGTGTTTCAGGCCCAGCTGGTAAGAGAGAAACTGGGGATGATGATCAGTCATGGCTCTGGCCTGGAGCAAAAGTGCAGCCACAGTGCAAACTGGCTTCTGGTGATAAAAAGCAGTCAGGGCACCAGACAGTGGGCAGATGCAACACCCTGGCAATTTGGCAATTCCAAACTGCTTTACATCATGCCTCTCTCTGCACTGCTCACCAGAACCTTTTCCTTTTACTCTTTGAATTTTATCTCAAGTACAGACATGCCCTGGGAAGCGCTGACATTCAAAGAGCCAGATAGAAGACTGTGTTTTCCTACCACTAGAGGATGCTCTTCATCCCTTTTCTGTTGAAGCCAACCAAAGCAGTGTGACAGACACCCACATCCCCACCCCCACATCTACTTCTCCATATCCTAAACTGGCACATAGCACAGGCGTGGGAATCCACTAGAGGGTGATCTGTTACCAAACACACCAGCACACTGTAGTTTATCATCACTCTGCCCAATAAAACACTGACATTCTTCAAAGATATTGCTCCCTAAAGTTCTTAAAGAAACTAGGCACATCTTGCATGCCTTTTCGTTATGAATTGGTTACACATACAGTTTACCACATGCATGCATGTAAATAATGAAAGCTAGTTAAAGAGTACTAGCTCAGAAGGAAAAAAGTTCAACATTTACATGAATGTTATATTATTTAACTTTATTTATTTACTCATTATCTGGAGCACATAATGCTTTGATGCCTGCTAGTGTACTTGATCTGCTCTTGTATGTGTCCTACAAACACCACCTCTGGACACATTGTGAGAACCCAGTAAAGCATTGCAAGAGCTGGTAATTCAGACACATTACTTAATTTTGAAATCAAGAATAATTAAGCACTGAAAATTACATTTATATGAGCCATCTCTTATATAACATCTAACTGAAGACAAACACATAGAGAGGCTTGGACTCACATTCAGGCGCAGTGTCCTCCTGATAGTCTGATGCCACAGACAGATCGTCAGAAGGGGCAGAGCGTCCCAGGCTACTATGGTTGTCATCTGAACTGTCCTCATGTCTAACATCAGCTGCGAGGACAAATGAGAGAGCTCAGAATATTTGGAAGCTTAGACACAAACATGAGGCTTAATTATTTAAATATTTTTATTATCTACAAAGTTCTAATAAGCTTTTAATTGTACATATTTTTTGGATTTTAATTTTTTCATTCATTATCCAGTTTGAAGTTTCAGTCTGGAGAAGAAATGCTTTAAAAAAAACACGTATAATAAAATGTGCTAACTTACATCTGTATGGAAATGTCTGTGGATTTCTGAAAACAAAAGTCAGTGAAATATTGAATAACAATAATATATAAAATAATTGTTTACATTTTAAATGATTAAATATTGGGTTTCCTGTGATGAGTCATCAAAGTGGGTCAAATTTGAAAAGTTATGTAAATGGAATTACAATTATTAATTACTCAATTAATAATATTTGATGTAGGCCTTATTTAAACAGATAGAGCAAGGAAATATTAGAAATATATATTGTTGTATAGAAATATTTTACACAACTTTCTTGTTTTATTTAATTTCTTGTGAATTACAAATTTGTACATAATATTTATTCCAAATCATTCATTCACCTTCTAACCATATTTAAGTGCATTAAATATTGTGATATACATTCACTGTTGATGCTTCAGCAGTGTTCATTTATCTTGTCTATTATTACTGTGAACCACTTTTTCCAAGGTAAATCGATAGAACTTTTCAATGCTTTGCACAGTGTAATGTTGCATTTGTTCTCAATTCTGAGTGGAACGCACTACAGTGGAAACGTAGCATACTCTTCCACCTTCATGCAACAAAACCACAAGACATGCAGAAGCAAGTGCAGCATGTTCACTTAATCTCTACAAGCAAACAAAACTAGATATGAGCTTCCTGTGTTGTACTCATTACTGTTATGATTCAACATATTACTGTCACTGAGAACACATTTCTTAGTTAAGATTAATTTTCTAGAACATTTTTAAATCTTGATGGCATATGAAAAAAGGAATCTTTACTAAAATATTTAAAGTGACTTTACTACATGACTTCGCTATACATACTGTATATTTATGATGTATGGGGAGTAGATCACTTCATCAATACATGAAAGATCTTACCTGTTGTGGACAATACGAAAGTTGTTTAGTAGTATTTCTCTTGTTTCTTGAGCATGTCTACTGAGGTTCTCATCCTGCAAAATACTTGAGACAAACAGCTCACAATCTGAAAAAGACCATTCATACACACACACACACACACACACACACACACACACACACACACAGAGTGAGAGAGAGAGAGAGAGAGAGAGATTAACTGATAACACAAAACAGAACACAATTTGACAAATTTTAATATTGAAACATGTATAAAAGCAAAATATGTTAAATTTTTGCAAGCTGATATTTATGTACAAATATTTTTCTTCTTCAGTAGCCTACTATCTCTTAAAAATATGCAAAAACCCTCCCAGTGATCATGTTACCGATGCTGGTTAATGCAAATGCTACAAAATGTCAGTGCATGTGTAACTGACAATGGCTTTGTGTTTGAATGAGTAAGATGTTAATCTTAAACTCATAATCTATAGAAGTGGATCTGAATAGTACATTTACTGCTCTTCAATATACAATAATAACACAGTACGTTTCAAACTGACACTTTGTAGGACTCATTCCCAAATATTTAAGATGGATTTAAACAATTAATGTAATAGGTAATAGTGTTTATATTTTTAAAGTTATATTGTATTTATATTTTAGTTTTTTGTATGTTATATTAATAATAATAATAATAATAATAATAATAATAATAATAATAATAATAAAATGTAAAAGGTAAGAGTATGACAGTCAAGTCAAAAAGAAGTTTCAGAAAGTTGTTTCCTACTTTGTATATTGCTCAAAAAAGTATATTCTCTTTTGTTTTTTGTAATCTGTGTTTTTCAACAACTCACAATATTACCAAATGTCAAAGTTTTTTTTTTAATGTTGAATGTTTGTGTAAATGAAGTTGTAATTCATGACCAATGATAAGCCACAATTTTAAATGCAATATTTCCTTGTTAACCTGACAAAAGCACATTCATAAAACACTAGTATTGTCACTTGAGGCATTACCTTCGAGAAGCCTTCTGATGTCATCAGAAATCGTCCCCATTAATTCTCTGAATGTAAGACTCCACTGAAAACTTTGAATGGTCCTGTCTTCTAATATTTCTTTATAGAAAGGCTGTTCTGAGTGATTTTGTTGTCTCTTCAATGAACCAAAAGACTACACAGTGTGGCAACACAGACATCCACACACATGCTCCGAGTGTTAGAGGAAGAGCACAGAATGTCTATGCTGTGAAACTGAAACTAGTTTGGCTAAACAAATGTTGCAAGTCAAAGAATGGTTTAAGGCCTATTTTAAAGTGTGAATCATTAACAGCTAAAACAAGAATTAGCCTAATTTGATTGAAAATGTCATTGTAAATTACTCTAAACAGTTATAAGATCTACAGGGTTCTAAACACAATACATAAATCTAGAGGAGGGATCTTGCAGCTGGCATGTGTCTAAATTCTGCATCTTAGAATATATGTCATTTTGAAAATAAAATACATGGTTTAAAGCAGAACAATACATTTAGTGTGTTAATTACAATGGCAACTGGTAACTCTGCTGCCAGTAACTTACTGTAAATTTACAAGTTATTTTAAATATTTGCTCTAGAAGTTGCCTATAAAAGCTAAATTTTATATCTAGTTTTAATTTATGTTTTGTGGTTTAATTATTATCCAGTATGTCTAGACTTATTTATTACTTTGCTTTTATGCTACATATAATCCAATTACATTATAACAACTGTTTAATGTTCCATGTAAAACTGTTGCCACTTCATGAGGATGGTACTCTTTATATTGCTTTGTATTTTCCTACTTTTTTATTTTACATAAGACAAATTATTATTTGGCAAAAGGTCCCACTTGTGATATAGTAGGTTTATGTCTTTTTTTTCTAAACACACAAAAAGGAAGTACAATGAAGATGTGGGAGTTTTGAAATGTATGAACAGAGATGTCACACAGGCGATAAATTAATCAATAAATATTAAAACTTTTTATATTGTTTTGTCATGGGTTTGGTCTCTCAAACTTACAAGTTTTCTGTTAATTGTCTGTTACTTTATATGTGCATATATTTATATAATAAAATAGGAAGGTCCTTTCACTGAACTATATAAAAGAACCCAAATCTTGTAGATTTAAACACATAAGAGTTTTAAACACAAAAAAATATTTCTATAAATATATTACTTTTGTATCTACAGATGCATTACTATCATGGCCACACTGTAAAGAATTTTGTGTCATGAAGTACACTGTAAATCGGTACTGCTCTGAGTTGTTTTAGGCAGGTATATTGTGCATACAGGGTGGTAAAGCAAATCTGAATAGAGCAAAGAGGGTAGCATTCCTAGAGAAGGACATGACTGTTTGACCCCTTCCTCTCTGTCCCTGTAGCTACAGCCCCTGGTGAAGGTAAAAGGAGGAATGAGCAAGGCCTCCCAGCCCTCCATGAGCACTGCCTCCTGCCTGCTGGGCATGGCCATATGAAAGGAAGGAGCCATTGTAATCCACCCAGGATTACACCGCCCAACAATACTCAGCTGAAAGGGCGACAAAGACCCAGTATCAAACACAGGCTTGGGCTGATGAGAGGAACCTGCTATGATCTCCCACCACCAACACTGCCATCAGCACCTCTCATCTCCCCAAGAGAGCTCTTTTGCCATTCGTTGACTCCTTTCTTCTCTTTGCTTATCTGGAGACGCATGCTTTTTCATCTTGGCATTCCTTTTCATTTGCGTTTCACTTGGGGGAGGGGGCATGGCTCTCTCATCTGAGTAAATCAACCTCCTCCACAAAAATCGCACTGTAACACAGCAATACTTCCCTCTAAAGCTGGGGTCAGTTTGAAGGCACCTGGGGCAGACTTTATGGATAATACTTGTCAATATGGGGTTTTTAATACTACTTGTAAATTGTTCAAATCCTCCTTTATCAGAGTGAAGGAGTAGATGCATACCTTGCTATTCAATGAATTCAGGGCTTTAGGCTCATTCTTGCTACTAGTTTGACCTTTTGAACCTTAGACTGCTGTTTGCTGCTAATTAACCACCTCTCCCACACTTTAAGATAAATCTACAGCCACCACTAAGATGTTTGAGGAGCTGTTTAAGGGGCTTGATGGTAAACATTCTGTAAAGTACAGAAAGCAAGACAGTTTGCTCGGGGGATTTGGGAGGTATCAGTAAATGTCAACACTCAAACCTCAAGCAAGGGTTAAAATGGAAAAGAACATATCTACAGGAAGACTTTATTTCCTAACAATAAATTGTGGAAGTAAATTAGTATTTGGTTGTAAGAGAGTAGTACATGGTTGTAAGAGAGTGATGGTCCAGGTCAATGGGACAGCCATCAAGAACCGGAGAATTTTGCATCTCTTTCACTGGCTTGTAGTAGAGACTAGGGAAGGAGCCAAACAGTCGATAATAAAATAAACTATAACTTCTTATTAGCCTCCCTTTACCACAAACTGGCTTTATTCACTATTTATTTTTAAAAAATTCACAAAGCAGTGGTTTCACAATGCCTATCTGCAAATACTTCGGTGAATTAACTAGTATATGAACTTTTATAACAGTATTAATCCTAAATAAATTTTATTGCAATAAACAACTGTTTTATCTTGTATCATAGTTTTCACAAAGTGGCAACTGTCTTCAAATCGAATCCAACCTTCTCACTGGCAGTTGCCTGGCTTATGCTGTTTGGACTCTTGGAAACAATCCCAGAAACCTTGTAAATTCTGCTTATTTGTCTGTATTAGTTACCAACATAACAAGAGGATGAATTAATAACATTATACAAGGACATGGAGCCAAATGATCACAAGGGGGGTTGGCGGGTATGTACAGAGTGGAGGAGGAAGTCTTCCTTTAATGCCTATTTCCACTAAGGGTGGAGGCTATTTGCATGATGTCTCTGTCCTTACTTAGCAGACTGTCTGTCAAAAGCATGAAGACATACAGAATGTCCCTTTGACCCTCTCTTTTAAGCCAGTGAATAGAATATACAGTGGTCTTTTTATCCTTTTGATTTCAGTTACTCCTGTGGAGTGACATGCTTCAGAAGGACTTGAACAAGAATCAGGAAGTCAAGCCAGGCATTTGATTTGTAAAAGCCCTTGTGACACCATTACCCACACTCTAAAAAATATTGGATTAAAAACAACCCAAATTGGGTTATTTGTAGCCCAATGGCTGGGTAAATATAGGACAGAACAAATTTTGGGCTAACCTAACCCAATAATTGTAATAATTATGTTAATTATAATCCAGCAAATGGGTTGTTTTTCAACCCAATGGATGGTTTAATTTTTTATAAAAATGCTGTGTTAATTTTATTTCATAAATGGGTTAATATTTTCAGGGTTATTTTTACCCTTTGAGAATGTCAAATATACCACATTACAAACAAATATGTCAGCATGGTATCTCCTTTATTTATAGACAAGAAGGTGTTCAGAAATGTATTGCTAGAGGTGATAAAGTGGCGTTAAATATAGACTTTGAAGTAAATTACTCAAATAAGTCATATATTTAAGATGAAAACATCCAATTTTGATCAAAGGAGATGTTTAAAACATCCTAAAAATTGAGTTACCGACTTATGATCCAGTGGGCATTACAAACAAGTAAACCAAATGCATTTAATATCATGTAAACTGGACTGTTAATGCATATATTTGCTTTTTCTAGTGTGCAGTAATGGTTTTGTGGATAAATATATTGATACAAACCTTCACACTTAAAACAGATGTCTTACAAATAAGCTCATCATGTGTTAATTTTACCACACCTGCATGTCTAGTTAAGGACTTCACATTTTGTCCTGTTAGTTACAGCGTGTTAGTACTTTTAACAGATGCTGCATATTAGTACATTTCCACAAAAAGTTGTGTTTAAAAATAACACAAAAATAACACGTGTTGTTTATACTTTTGTCCCTACAATTGTCCTAAAATGCAATTTGTTTATATGCTAAAATTCTACTAAAATGCTCACGAAGTAAACAAGTGCATGAAATTCAGCTGACATGTATTAAAATCATTTAAACATTTGACAGATGTAAGAATTTGAGTTGATGCATCTTCTTACAAATCCTCCTGCCATCTAGGAAGACAAGAGTTCCCACTCCCTTCCATTTGAAAAGCTGTAAAAGAGCAAAAAGAGTGTTGGTTGGTTAGTGGCTAGCTACAAAATATGGACAAATGCCTTTGGGTATCAACTGAAAAATTACGTTACAGAATCCCAAATTGTGTAATTTTGCCTTTAGCACCTCACCGCCAATTTTTTTGCACAACCTAATTAAGTCAACCAACATTACAGAGATAGTGGAAAGCATTACAACCTACTGTAACCCACAACCTCTCTTTTTGTCACATTAACCTTATGAAGAACCTTTGGCCTCGACATTACTGAGTTAGATAAGCTCCATTAGCTACTGACTGTCTGCGCCTGTTAACCAGCATTAACATTCACAGAATAAGCATGGCCCTAACCCATTCTCCTATTGCTAATTACTACAGCTTGCCTTGTCCAAAACACTTGGTAAGTGTAGCTAAGGTTAACCCACTCTCTGTATTACATCATGGTGAACAGCTTTAATGCTACGTATATCGTTAACTCTCAAAAAGTTAATGGGAATATCTAACATTACCGTGAGCTGTATGCTAAAATAATGTTATCAACTCAGGTGAGCATCTAGGTTACCATCATTCATCGCTACTGTTATTGGCGACCGCATCCAGCTAGCTAACCCTTACTCGGCGCCTCAGATAAGATGCAGACCCAGAGAATTATAGAATAACCTTAGTCCATATTACACAGCCAACATAAACATAAAACACACTTGCTGACTTACTGTTTTACAGTGAATACATTTTCAAGAGCTCCCTGCCTAAATATCACAAACTCGGCCAGGCATTTTCAGCAACATTAACGCTAAATAGTGATGAACACTAACTTACCTGTGGTCATTTGGTTTCCTTCATTGTCTCCATTCTCAATCAAAAGGTCAAAGCAACGACCATTCACTTTGAGGTGAGATTAGGTTTGAATGATGATGTCAGTAGCGCAGACTGCAACATGACTGAACAATAATTGAACACGTATTGGTCATTCATGTTAAATATTTGGATAATTTAACACAACATGTTTTGAAATAGTATTAACACAAAAGGTGTGTAGGATCCTTTCTGAGGGTGTTTCTCCTAATAAATCTAACAGTCTGTCCATGTGAAAACCACCACCACCACGTGAGGCGAATTCAAACAGTCCACGCTGAGCAGGGTGGTAGGGGTGCATTGATTCAACTGTCAGTGAAAATGACCCAGCCATTAACCCAGCAGTGGGGTTACACAAAACTACCCAAAAACTACCCAAGACTGAGAAAATAGCCAAATTAAATAAACCAAAAGGCTCAACCCTGCATTTGGGTAGAACAAATAACTCAGCATTTTTTAGAGTGCAGTAAGAGAAGGAGAAGAGACCACACAATGGGTCTTCAACCTGCCTCAGCATTGTAGATTTACCTGACAGAATCTAACACCCAAACACACACTGATTATAAATTCTCTAGCTTGACTCTTGACCTCCCTGGCATCTCACAGAGCTAGAAAGTAGATTGTCTATGCTGGTGATGAGTGATGGCTCAGTAACACAGAGGACACACAGGACTGTGTGGCCAAACATCAGAGGGAGCACAGAAAGGGTTGCATGCAATAATACAATCCTTAATGCTGCTCAACAACCACTCTGAGTATCCTTGTCCTCTGTCACTGACATTGAAATTATTGTTTTCCAGTGTTCCTCTGTGAGGTTTTTTCTATTTTAATCTGGCCTATATTGCTCTCTTTGCCTCCCCACTGTCCTTCCCGTCTTCTCGGACCCTACAACACTGCAGTGTGAGATTTCCTTAGATGCTGACAGGCTAGTGAAAAACATCCCTCTCCAGCAAGTAGCTGAACATCTGTCTCCATAGTGTTGTGGCTCTGGCTCTGACGTCTGCAGATGGGGTCCCAGTGGGTGCTGAGAGCTATGCTATCCAAAAGGCCAGGGAAAACACGGCAGTAATCAAACTCTAAAATTAATATATAAACTTTATATCTATCTACCTATCTATCTATCTATCTATCTATCTACACACACACACACACACACACACACACACACACACACACACACACATATATATATATATATATATATATATATATATATATATACACACACACACATACAACACATAACCTTTACAAGTGGCTAAACAGCAAATCAGCTATATTATGATAACTGCAGGTCAACCATTTTTAGGAATTGTGCCCTCTTCTATAATAGAGTTAATCAGTTCTCCATCACCACTAATGTTGATATTTTATACAAGTTGATTAACATCTATTTAATTACAATTTGACATGTAATGTAATGTCAGTTTTTTTTAATGTATTTTATTATTTTCTGTTGGAAAAATTTAAACATTGCAATACCAGTCTACACTGTAGTACTGTAGTACTGAATTATGTCAGCAATTGGAAGGCATTTCTTCTGAGCGCATTATTATTTATTGATTTATTTTACTTATAAAGTAGGTACATAATGTTTGATGTGTATAATGTTTTATGTATATTGCTAGTGACAGAATCTTTAAGTCCTTACTGTTGTATGTCAGCAATAAACACAAGACTGACACTAAACATGCAGGATTAATGGTATGGGGTGATAACATCATCCCTGACCTTTGGTCAGACACCCTTCTCCTTTCTTCCAGGACAGGCCTATGGTCTTACTGAATTAATTCAGGCCTGAACTCTGGATGAACCTGGTCAGTGGAGAGGGTGCTGACAGTGCAGTGCTGCTGGGGCAAGAACTGTGCAAACCCAACACCCTGAGTAAATATTGGACAAGTCCATCAGATGATCAAGAGAATGAAAATGGGTTGTCAAGTCCCCATAAACTTTCTTTTCTTTTTTCCTTTCTTTTTAATAATTATTTTTAATGTTAGTTTCAACTAGTTTACATTTATATTCATAGTAACTTTTGTACATAAAACAAAGACACATGTAATGCTGGAATGCATGGCACTGTGTGATAACACTTCAAATAATTTCTGTAATTTCTACTATAAAATACTGTGTTCGGACCAGTATATGTTTTACAGTTCAGTACTGCAGTCTGCCTGGCATTCTGGGAAAATATTAACAGTATTGGCAGATTGTACCACATCAAAGGACCTTAGTGTATAACTGCAGTAACACTGCTGTGGCTATATTGTAACAACACAGTTCAGTATCATTAATTCTACAGCAAAACCTGGCACCAAAGCATTTAGCTTAGGTATCAAAGGAGCCCGCCTAATTTATCTGATTTGTCTATCATTTCTTCCATTATTTTGTAATCCTAGGCTTTGATTTTGATGGGTTTTATAGAAATATCAATTTCATAACAACCCGCCATAACACATTGCAAACAACATAACAGCAACAATGCTGTGAATATTAACTACTGTGAGTACCTGGCAGTTATGCTGCCATTATTTTATCTACAAAGTCATTTTTAAGTAAATAACATTGCTTTAGAATAACCACTGTGCTCAAACAATTTGTTTCTGTTAAAAAAAAATTGTGAAGTCAAATATTGTGGGTTTTTTATTGTGTACAAAACTATCCTGCATAGAGTGCATCTTTACTGGACTATTCAACATTGGTTTGAAATGTTTAAAATATGAATATTGGCTAAATCGTGATGCAGTGATATCAAAACCTAAACTGATTGTTATTATTAGTCTTTATAAAGCTAAAAGTTCTACACGCAGAGTACATGTGGAACTGATTAATCTTGAAATGTTGCAAAATGAAAGGAAAATGTGAAAATTTGAAACATTGATCCCATAGCATGGTGCAGTGGCAAATATGAGTAAAACTGGAAGACTATTCAGGGTTATATCAGTGAGCAAGCAGGAGTGTTTACATATTTAGAAGTCCTGCAGGCACAGTGAGGTGAAAAGGTCATAGGAAGCCACCTGGGGTGTACTGCAACATTCCTCTTGTCAAACTATACATACTGGGGTAGCCTTGATTTAAATTAACCCCATTGTATTGTCATGTCCCTTAACAAAAGACACTATCTTTTATTAGAGCGTAATAGCCCTCATAGCTTCTAAATATAAAATAAAAAAAACACACAAAATCAGTGTGCGTTGTCACTTGACTAATAGACACACGAATTTCAGAAAAATAAAACACTTTTATTCAGTTTTTACTACTTCATATGTCAGACGAATACTGTGCTCCTATACATGTGAACACACGACGTTTTTGTCCAAAAGTACATTTCTAGTGCAAATTATAAAACTGATCATTCAAATTAGCCACGTTGTGTTGCAATGAGTTGCGACTGTTACACATCAAAGTTAAATGTATTGCACCCAATTTCGACTGTTACACATAAGAGTTAAATGTAGTACATAAAATAAACGTAGTTTTTGGCCATTTACATAGCAGTAACATGCACCATCACCGAGCAAAAATATCTTACAGAGACAAAAATTGTCGAAACCCGGATTTGTTTTTTACATTTGGTCTGTAACAGAAAAATAAGTTAGGGAGATGTCCTCAGCAACAGAAGGTTGAAACAGGCAAGTTCTTTTGCAATGCAGGTATAAAACTTTCTAATAAAATTTTCTAATTTCACACCACAAGCCGCGCTGAATAGGAGGACACAGTGGTGTACAATATGGCTTATTATTTAGAACTGTAATATGCAGTGTGTGTGGCATTATTATGTCCTCAGTTGCCACTCGAAGAGTCTGAGATCGGAGATGCAGCTGGAGATGGGGTGGTGGAGCTGTTTGTGTTGTGTCCAGTAGCGCAGTCTGTTGCTCGTTTCATGGCCGGTACAGTTCCTTCTCTCTCGCGTTTCTTCTGTTTCATTCTGCGATTCTGAAACCAGATTTTAACCTGTGTCTCGTTCAGCTCGAGTGTAGCGGCCACCTCGACTCTCCGCGCCCTTGTGAGGTATTTGTTAAAGTGGAACTCCTTTTCCAGCTCGGTGAGCTGCTTCGTAGTGAAATTTGTGCGAATAATACTTTGTTGTCCATGGCTTCCGTATTCAGTGACCTTAACTGTGAGGAGGGGGAACATTTCGTATTAATCAACAGCAATAAATCCACATGTTCAAAATTCAACAAGCAGATTCCTCTGACATGACATTATCTTGTGAGATGGGATACGGATGAATAAACATGGTTCAACTGACCTGTCTTAGGCGGGTTCCTTTTAACTTTCATCCAATCGAAGGTTTGTGCTTGGTTGGGACTGTTCTTTGAATCACTGTCATTATGGATTAGGCCGGAATATTTGCTGTACGTGCCGTAATGGTGTTGCTGCTCTTTCTCTCCGTAGGGATATGATGGATATTGACTGACAGGGATTTCTCCTGGCCTGCAACTAGACTCGGATGCTGTCCCACCGTTGTTTCCGATGTTTAGCACAGAAAAGCCAGGGGACGGCAAATACATGTGCTGTTCTCCCTGATTGAGAATGGCCTGATGGCTGTAGTCCAGGTGAGATCGGCTCTGCTTGCCGTAGTTTACTTGCTGGCCTGTTGTAACAAGATCCAAATTAATGTGGCATGGCTGGGATGCCTGGTGCGCATAGTTCATGCCTTGAGTTTCGTGCGGCGCCGGTGTAAATGAGTTCCCTCCAACTGGCCGCCCCTCAGCAATGCAACTATTAGTGCTCCCACAAGCACTTTGAATGTACTCTTGATCCAGGCCGAAACATCCAACTTTTGAATTTAAGTGGTTAGGTCCACGGCTGTAAACAGTGTAATCTATGTACGAATTCATTTTCGATTCTCCAACAGTAATTGTTTAAAGAGGGCCAATAAAAGTCGTCGTGTTACCCTAGTGCCCTACCACCTCTAAGCAGTATGTCAAACCTCAAAAGTTCTGTCGGGCTACATATCAACTGACTGACAGATCATGTGACCAAAACTCTACCAATAGTGTGCGATCTACAGAGGTAGTTTGGGCGTTGCGAGTGTCCATCAAGTGAACTCGTATTTACATGACAAACACATGAATGGCACCTTCTCATCAGTCAGATAAACGCACACACTAGCAGGGTATGCCTGTTTTATTACAGCAATTAAAACAGTTTTACGACTTCACGATATTTTCTCTAGAGAATTTGATTGCAGAGAAGGCAATATATCATTTATGGATAGAAAGCCAATCAACCTGGTCAAGAGTTTTCTTGTTTATGGACAACAATGTTTCACAGAACATTGAGTTCCAACCTGCATAATTATAAACATTTAACTCATAGAGGCCTATTTTCTTGTTTTTAAGAAAACCGAGAAAGACTGTTGAGTGATAATCGATCTTTCAAGTGACACCAAGAGACACCAACATCATTTTGAATGGCAAGACAAGGAAAGTATTTAAAGATCCAAGATGCAATGTGTGCTCAATTAGATGATTGTATTTTTTTTTTAACAGTAAATATAGTTCCCAGATGACTAAACGAAAACACTAAGGGTGAACAAACTGGAAATTAACACATTCGTTTTTATTGCATGTAGGTCGTAAAAATATTCAAAATTACGTATATTAACACCACACGGGCTCACCCCAAGTAAATAGTCTAGCTAATGGGAGAAATTATTTTGAAAACTATATTTACATATTTGCAATTTTTAAATATTTTTAATACCATCCTGCATTACACGAAGGGTCATTACACTATTAGAGCTGGCATACCTACTGTTACACAAAACCTTGTTTTATGTGAATGTTAGAAGTGATATTAAAGAACAGCCAACCGGTCTGTTTTTGCAAATAAAGTGTGGGTTCGGATGGTTGATTGCTTTCATTGTTCACTTGGGTAAGTTAGGGGCCATGCTCTGTGATTTAGACTTGCTCTTTGCTGACCAGCCATATTATGAGACCTATGACTAAGCCTGGGCGTTTGGGGCTCGGAGAATGCTAGATAATCCTCACAATTACCCTCAGTATTACAGAAACAGCCTTGGCTACTAAAGGTGAAACCAGTTCTATCATTTAGCCTTCTAAAGTATTGGTCATTTGTAGGTCTGTGCTTTTGCGCGTTAGACCAATGACCCTCGGAATTTCTGAAAACCTGGCTCATACAGCATGCATTATTTCGAGCATTGCTAACGGACAGGGGATTCATGTAATTCTCTGTAGGTGATTTAAGTGAAGCACTAATGTCCATTTGCAAGGACGTCGGAAGACGCGCATTCGAAGGATGGGGCGAGACGGTTTCTTTCAACTTTGAGTCTTTTTTATGCCTCATCCTGCGGTTCTGAAACCATATTTTGATCTGTCTTTCGCTAAGCTTCAGTAGGTTGGCCATCTCGAGGCGCCGCAGTTTGCCTAGATAGTGATTAAAGTGGAACTCTTTCTCCAGCTCCAGCAACTGATTGCTGGTGTACGACGTGCGCGTCCTTTTACAGCCACCTGAGCCATCCGGGCGGCTCTCTGCTGCAGAGGAAACGAAGTAAGAAAGCATTAACTGCAATCAAAAGAAAAAATAACTACATATACAGACATTTCAATCACCAATAATTCCTTATCCGTATGCCTTTTTGTTATTTTTGTAAGTGTGAAAAGTCCAAGGAAAGAGCCCTGAAATCCAATTCTGAGAGCCATGTCCTGCACCCAATATCCCTGATCCAGCCATTAACATGCTTTAGAATTAGCTAATTATTTCACTCAGGCGTATTGAATGTATGGCGATCATTTGAAGGTATGCGGTGTCTCGCTGTGATTGTTATAATGATAATGATACGTTTTGTAGCCTTCGTTGATTTCCATTTACAGTATAGCCTACTACAACAAACCGAATGTACCCACCACCGATGGATGCATCGCAGGAGCTGGGATTTTTCTGCTTGATTTTTTTTATAGACTCTGTCATCCAGGGGAAGAACAGCTTGCCGTCAATAGTAAGGTCCCTGATTGAGGAGCTGTGAGGTTCTCCTGTAGGGGATAGGAGGGGTGATTCTGTATAGTTTCGATAAAGTTCACTTGTAGTGCAGTGCCGAGAGTCATCCATGGCAGCCTTCGGCAATGAGCAAGCATTCATCTCTTGGTCGTTTTCCCGCAGTGCCACAGAGAGTGAAACTTGTGTCGTATCACTGTATCCAAATGTGTCGTCACTCTTAAACGAGTCACTGCCCAATAATGAGGTGTTGATGTTGTCCGTCTTGTTCTGCATTGTGTAGACCTTCTGGCTAAACTTGCGTCACGTGACAGATTCGTTACAGAGGCTTCTTGGTGGGAGACCTAAAAGGTCGCAACAAGGCATAGTATGAATGAAGTCACAAAAATCCATCTCACGACTGAACAAGCACATGACATGGATATAGACATTTTTGTTGCAAATAGCGTACTAAGTAGCCTACAGTATTTTAAAAAATATTCTACAAACGAAATAAAGACCAGTAATGTGATGATGATAAAAATACCATGTGCTTTTTGAAAATAAATAAATGAACAAATAATAGAATGAATAAATTAATTATCTTATTTCACAATCGAAACATCATAATTCCTGGTCAAGCTGGAACTGATAAAATATGATTTACGAGTCAAAAAGCCAACAAGGACTTCAGGTACACGTGACAAGTATGCATAAATCATGAACAGCCTCCCTAATTTAAAACCGTATAACAATAATCAGCGGGCATGTTTTCATTGACAAGAACTGCAGTTTACAAACATTGGGTATATTTTATAGCTTATTAAACAAAACTTCTGTCAAATCAATAGCTAAATTTAAATCGAAATAGAAAATCACGTTTTAAATCAATAAATATTAATAATAATAGCCTAGATACTAAAGGAAAATCAGGTTTAATTGATAATGTAATTTAAAATCTGTTGAATTCCTGAATATTGTAGACTGATGCCTTAATCTACAATAAATTTTCATTAATTAATTAATGCAGACGCTCAACTACACAGTGTACTTAAGTAACACGTCTAACATCAAGAATAAAAATAGAAACGTATTTAGTATGAAAATAAAAATAATTACACTGTAGACACGGTAAAGATGTGACCTCAAACTCAAAATAAATATAAATCATGTTCAAGATAATAACGAAAAATATTTATCACGACAATAGGAACAAACGGCTTTATTTAAAATCGCAAAAGCAATCACAACAAATAAGATGATTGGACAAGCAGAATTCACAGTTAGCTATTTAAAAATCGATGTTCAACAAAAATAACGCTTTTATAGGCTACAGACATAGGCCTAGGTATATTCTCAGTTGCGTTAATGGTGACAGAAGTAGTGCAGAATCGGTCGTAATGTGACAAATGGGGAAAAGAAACGCGAGAGCGACTACACTGAAGGAGGAACAAAGGCTGCTGAACTCGTCGTGAACCCGAGCTCAAGTAATATGGCGATAAATCACACGGACATATCCGCCATTCACAAACTGACTGAGTCTATATCAGTGCAGCTCGCTTATTGCGCGCCTGTAGGTTTGTTCTGAATCCACACAATCAGGCACTGTTTAGCATCATCCTTTTTTTCCTTCTTTTTTTTTTTGCTTGATCAGAACGATTATTAAATATTAGCGAAGTCTATGTGCTGTCGAATAAAAAAAGAATGATGGACGGACCTTTGTTATTGTAAACTTCATTATCTAACTGCCTGTTCCTTGAACCTTGCCATATAAGGATACAACGTTTTAATTTGACAATGGTTTAATTTCCCAATCTCTTCTGTCCCATCTGGGATAACTGGAATGGGAAAACTCTTATAGCAACAACCAATTTATACATCTTAGTTAAATCAATTCAATATAACAATCTCTTCGCCTACTCACCAGCCAACTCATCCGCCGGAAACCTTGAGGAGAACCTCAGAGAGATATGGTACCTAAAAAATAGAGAAAGAAATCGTTAATCACATCATCCATTCAAAATATTCATCAAACAATGTCTCTTTTTTACATAAAAAAAATATTTGTAGGAACAAGACTGTAACGTATTGAATGAATGGAAATTAACATGAGTACGCAACCTAGATACATATTATGGAAACACACTAAACTTGTATGCCTATTGAAGAGCACAAGACGGTAGAAATGTAGAAATGCGTTGTCGCTCATGTCGGCTACTTTCAACTCCACACCCTAAAGCATAGGCTGGAAATAGCAGATCGTTAGATAGCCAAACAGCCGAGAGGGGAGCAAATAACCTCAGCACAAGAGCTGACCCAGGCAAATAGTGCTGTGTCTCAGAGTAAGCAATCGATATAAATTGAACTGCGAATCAAACAAAAATTAAGCAAGATTAGGAGGCTGTTCTAAAGCACTATCGACGAACTGGACAAAATAAAAAAGCTACCAAACCCTCTTCTTTAATCAACACAAGCAAATATTTTGACAAGGCAATGCCCCTTTTGTTTACACTAATACCAGCTGTATGACATTATCTGATCTCTTTGTCTCCACATTCCATATTTTAGAAACATGTTTTGTTTATTTTAATTAGCAGTTAATCTGTGTTTTCAAATGAAAGAATAGGGCTATCACATTTTCTGCATTATCATTGCATTTATATTGATAAGAGATTTATAATCTTGGGACCTGCCTGTTCAAGGTTTTAATACCACAACTTGATGTTATAATAACAAGCCCCTTCAAGCAATTTCTAGTGGTATAATTGAGTAATTTTACTGTATTACAAAATGACAGCAAACGGAGATGTCAGTGTTAAGTGATTATACGTCTTTCAAATAAAAATGTAATTTTAGTAGAACAAAATTGTGACCCTGAAAAAATCAGTCAACATGATGTTAAAGTGTTAAACCTGTCTAAATTGTCTATGTCGAGAGTCTGCTGTAATTGCCCTCTATAGTGGAGGTCTTCAGATCAATTCCTTATTAGACAGGAGGCCTTTGATCCCTCAAGTAAATCTGATGTGTTCTGTTCTCTTGCACCCACACTCCTTGAGCAGATGGGTTAATATCTAACCAATGCAATCATAACGGTATAGTTTGGGTACTGCAATCCCCTTCTCACTTGCATATCAAAATATTCAAAATTCACATCATCCACTGTCCATCAGTTAGCCCTTAGCCTACTGGATGCCACTGTCTATCTAAAACCCACTCCTCACGTTTAAAGAGTTTTATTAGTTTCCTCCAGTACTGGTCTACTGGTGGTCCCTTAAATCATACTGGTCATTGTACACTAGTAGTGACATGGGCCACTGGACATCAGAATTCTACAGTCTCCCCTTGACTATTCCTATCTGCACCATTTTATATCTCTATTTTTCTCTATTATCTCCATCAACTTTCCTCTTGTTGTTTCTGTTTTCTTTTTTTTCTTTTTTGTTTGTGATCTTGCAGAGTGGAATGAAAAAAGGACGTTATGCTGGGTTTGTATCTGAGCTTTCTATCTTTAGGTATATCATGGATAGTAAGAAATTAAACTGCATTGCTTTCATGCATAACCTGTCAATGTTGACAGGTAAGCCTAACAATTATTATTATTAGGTTATTTCAGATACAGATTTGTGATGTCAGATGCAGTTATCCTGTTGATTAAGTTCACGTTCAAGGTTATTCATGCTAGCGTCCTATACAAATAACATGCAGGTCACCTGACCTGTGTATTTTTTCCCCTGGAATGTAATGGGGGTTTCTCAGAATTTCCCTCAGTGACAACCGAGAAACTGTCCGCTACTCTCCAAAATCACGTGTTAAACATGTGATTCCTTTAAATGTATTCATGTCTTTTCTGCTTTTAAAGCTATCAACTGCACCAGCATTTTATAGTCTATATCTTATTAGAACATGCAGTTCGACATACACCTCTCTCTTGCTAAGTGGGCAAACCCAAAATAGCCGTTATAAAAGTTATATATACAGCGACGGATTTCCTAGAGGTCTAATATATTATATATTTTTAAATAGACTGTTTGCATACATGCATGGGAAAATTCAATTACGTACCTGCGCTGCAACATTTTTCGCTTTTATCCTTTTTATCAGAGGGGGGACTCGTGATGACAAAAATTTGTATTCGGTGCAAACACTCTCACACCTGTTTTTCAGGCACACATTTGTTGTCACCTGAAAAGAAAAAAGCGAGAACTTTGACCTGAATATTAATTTCAGAATTTTATATATATATATATATATATATATATATATATATATATATATATATATATATATATATATATATATATATATATATACTCAGCTAGGTTAAAACATCCTATCCCTAGTGAACCAAAACGTGCAGGTAAAATTTAAAGAAGACAACAGAAGTAAGCAACACTAAAATCTAAATAGAAGGGCAACCTAGAATACTAAAGGGCCAAGTCTTAGATAGAGCAGCATCTTCTCTATTATGCCTATTTTAGGTTGGTTATTGGCTGTTTGGTCAGCAAGGCCCGTATCTTATCTTGTCAATATATATGAAAAAAATGCATTACCAGCCCAGCAAGTTTCACAATGGCTCCTTAGAAAAGAATAAAATTACATTTGGCTTGCATTTGCATTTCGCTGGATTTCAAACGTGTCCTCCAACAAATTCAGCGAAACGTTTGAATAAACAAGAAAAAAATAACCAGAAGAATCCAGAATATAGTCAGTCTTCCAGTTCGATGCTGAGCTTTCATCAACTACATATTCCCCAAGACACGAATTTGCGAATAAAGATCTTTTCACACAAATTCGGATCTACAGGGTATATATAGATGACAGATATCACCATCCATTTGACTGGTATGCAAGACAAAATCAGTTAATGCTAATCGAGAGGTATAAATCTGTGACGAGTTGGTGACAAAGGAAATAAGCTTCAGTTATATTGCTGGGCTGTATGGCCAAGGAGTGTGTTCTTCCCACGGATTATAATAGGATAGTAATAGCTACAAAAGTTTTCACGATAGATATAACTGTATAATCAATGTGCTACAAAAATATCAGATAATCTGGCCACAATGATCAGTATCAGGTTACTGTCCCGATTCACTATTTTTGTTCAAATGTATTGTGTTGAGCATATTATCCGCGCAATTTATTTTCCCAGTTTTATCTTTAGAGTGGACGTATTCAGCTTTGATACACTGTTTCTTGCTCATTTCAAAGGAGATGCACACGGAGTGGCTTTGGAGAAACTAGAGATCCTTTTGGACTTATTATAATCGATTGAGGAAAAAATAAAGATAATCAAGCGAAACGTTATTGATCAGCTGCATTCAGACATGCTATATCCTCACCCTTTTATATGTTTTATTTTCTGTGGTAACTCTCTATAGCCTACAAAAAGCATAAGGTTATGGGTAAGGGTAGATTTTAGGTAGCAAAGAAACGATTCAAATCTATTCAGTTTAAATTTAAGGCATAATTATGGTTGTACAAAAGCTTAAAATTGTCACGTTATAATATTTGTATATTTTTTTCAGCTTGCCTTAACTTTACTGCAGAAAGAGTTTACGTATTCTAGTAGGTGTATTTGTTGTGAGGTGGATGAACATCTTGCAGTCGCTAGGTGACCTCAAGATGAACTCAACGGCCATTAACTTGCGCAGAGCAGTGTGGCTTAGATTCATTTGTTGGTATAGGAGCATTTTGAAGAAAAATACTCGCCAGCGTTTTAAGTCTAACTGCACTTTTACATCTTAAATACTATGCATGCTTTTTGATATACAAAAAACATAGAGCCAGTGTTGTTGGTATTGTTTTTACCAGCTCCTTACTACTATGAACTTACAGTTCATATGTGTAAGTTATATTAAGTTACAGTCTCCTTGTCTAGGATGGCCGGACCTGTTGGTATTGCCTGGGTTTATATAAATAGGATTTTCTGCAACAAAATTGACGGTGTTTGAGTGAAAGAAGGACAGAGTGACTAGGACCTCGGAGTAAGGCGAGCTCTGCTGGTCATGCAGAAGCGTTACATCAGTCATGGGCAGCGTCTAAACCAGACTGGCACTGATTTAGTTTGGACTTTTTTTGCAATATTTAATAGGTTTTGCATGAAATATAAAACAATAAGTTATTTATGGACATCAGATAATTTTACGTATAGACAGTGATCCGACAGTATACGATAATTCATTGAATGTTTCGATTAAAAATTATTTTATTTTTGGCCCATGAAGTAAATATGAATATGGACAATATGACAAGAATTCAAAGGTTTCTAACGAACTTCAATATATGTGATGGAAGCCTATATATCCTAAGCCTGCATTTGTTGTAATGGCAGCTTGGCACTGTGTGTGTCTCTGTGTTCAGCACTAGTCTCATGACCTCGCAGTGATCCCTTCCCCATGAATAATTGATGAGAACAGCGCACAGATTACCCCTATCAATATGCAAAACACATTATAGGAGTACAATGAGACTTTAATAGTTATGAATCACGCAACCGTGTTTATCGGGAGAAATTTGGCACAGTTACATCATGTATTCAATCCATTCAGTTTGATCAAATTTCGCAAAAAATACAGCAAAACGATTGCATTTATCCTCTTCCACATTGTCGAAATAACAATGGGCAAATAAATAAAAATAAGTTTTGTTCGTGCCTTATTAATTCTATTTTGAGTATTTAATTCTGTTTTGCTTACACGGTCGTTTACGTTTTGGTTTTTTGTAGAGAAAACTAACGAGTTAGGATAAAGGAATTTAATACCTGGTGAAACGTGCATTCATATTTCTTCAACGTATATGGATAGTTTATTTACAAAGATGAGGGTGGCAAATGTTGACATAAATAATGTGCACACACACACACACACACACACACACACACACACACACACGCACACACACACACACACACACACACACACAAATATATATACTCACATATATGATACAAATGATATCCGCAGCACTAAAGTAAAACTTGCATAGCCTCACAAAGAATCTTATGACAGAATGTTAATCAAAATATCTTTGCTATTCCCCCTTAATTAATATCTAAAACACCCAACTCCTTGCAAACTGACAATTAATGAATGGAGGGAAACTTACTCTGAAACGTCTTGCCCCAATCCAACAGAAAAATAACAGTGAGTAGCCATGTGAGTGTATGACATTTTGAATGGTTGAAGGTAACTGACTAAGAGCATATCACACACCGTCCACAACCTTTAGAATCCCGCTGAAGCAGTGAAACCGTCACTTTCATTCAAGAATGTGAATTATGTTGCACATTGTCAACCCCCAAAACCATAAAAGTAACTTTATGGACCTCACGTGACTTGTTTAGCAATACAGAGAAGGACCTGTCTATGTTACAGACTGGACTTGGCGAAATTAAATCACTTAGGGAAGTCGAGGCTGTATTTCTGATGTAATAACTAATACAATATATAAATTACTCCTAAGACCCATACTTCCACTGATTTGACCATTTAAGAGGTAAGTTCACAGGTTCAGTAATTATTGGACACATGCTGTAAAAAATCATGTTAGGTGTGATATCTATTTTGATCATTATAATATGCCAATGATATGGCAATATGTGCGAAAGTGTGTAAGATTAAACGACTCGGAATCGAACGAAATACTGCGCCATATGGTTCCATGTCAAGGTTATAACTCACACATAAAAGCTTGTGATTTTAGCCTAGTCTGCTTTAGCCATTGGTAGGCCTACATAGATTACGAAGATTATATTAATACGATAATAACTGTAAACTATGAGTGTTTGAATTGAACGAGAGTGGTGACCCACTGTTAAGGTAACTGGTCCCAAAAGTGCAATGATGTACAAAGAGACACTAAAGCATCTTGAGACTAAAAGAATTTTTATTTTTCAAATTAGATTCATCAACCATTTTTAATCGAGACACAAATAGAAAAAAATGCCGGCTGGCAAAAAATTCCCAGCATATCAACGTTAAAACATTTTCTTAAGCTTTTTTTTTAAACACGGAACATTCACCACTCACATTGTACAAATAAAATATTGGTCACAACTGTACATCAAACATATTTCACTCGTCATGGACACAAAATCCTGTCCAGAAATGTTTAAATGCAACATAAAGTACACAAATGTAGCCTAAGTGCGAATATAGAGGATTTCTTTTCGCAATGTAACAATCCTATCCAAGAACGTAATAAACGCGGCACAAGCATAAATGTCCTGCAAAACTGGAAAACAGTCTACATTGACGTCCCTATACAAGTTCATAAGAATACAACAAAGTTTTTTTTTTTGACTAGATGATATAGGTAGTTCGCGTTGATACTGTACAATATTCCTTTTACATGTTTAAAGTTGCGCACAAAGAGCTTACATGGAACATGCTTTCTTCCACGAAAGTATAAACTTGATACGTAGCATTTACACTTAATTTACGGCGGCTGTTAACTGTAACCCTATGGCATATGGTATAGAACAATACTCAACGGTTGACAATTCGTGTTACACCAGTCACACAGAGAAATGACGCCTGATAATGACAAGCAGAAAGGTGCAGTGCTATAACAGTAGTTGAAGATTCTCAACCAATTCAATCAGTTTTGAAAGGCGCTTCCTCCCGTAGCAAGACTCATACTTTTCAGCTTGTTGTCCTTTTTCCATTTCATCCTCCTATTCTGGAACCATATTTTTATTTGCCTCTCGGTGAGGCAGAGAGCGTGGGCTATCTCTATCCTCCTCCTCCGGGTCAGATACCTATTGAAATGGAACTCTTTCTCCAGCTCTAGCGTCTGATAGCGTGTGTAGGCAGTTCGAGCCCGTTTCCCATCAGGTCCAGTCATATCTATGGCACGGACAAGGACAAAAAAGAAAATACCCTTTAGTTATAATAGCAACAAAAGATCGAGAGTGCTACACTC
Organism: Ictalurus punctatus; assembly: GCF_001660625.3. NCBI lineage: Eukaryota > Metazoa > Chordata > Actinopteri > Siluriformes > Ictaluridae > Ictalurus > Ictalurus punctatus. The sequence continues at coordinate 13,412,990 of NC_030428.2, read as the reverse complement.
CAGAAACACTACACTACACTCGCACCTACACTAGCATCAATAAGATTATGGAACATAACATCTTAAAAGAACTCTAAGTCGTTTTCCAGTTCTGTTTTTACCACTTCGTAGGTTGTCTCGAACCAATAACCTGTTCCATGCATGTTATGATTTTTTACGCTCTCATCCCAGTTGCAAATATTAGTCTATTTGTTCTATCTAACCTTCTACATAGCCTGTAAATGTACAGGGAAAAACGAAATATAGAGGAACTGTTTATGTGTAACTATAATACGATATATTATCTAATTCATTTATATTAAACATTTTGCATGGGTTATTTTTATTGACTACATCTTATGGCTTCTGTTTTGCCAACTTTGGAAACAAGATGACATTCATTCAGTAACATTAAACCATCTATAATTCAAAGCAATAGAAATGTTTATACCGTGGCTAATGTGAAGTTTCCGCATCCATGGAAAGATTTGTGGCGTTTGGCCGTCCCCGGGTGTTGTAGTGGAAGGTGCCGCGGGCTCTTGTTTCTGCGTGCGTGGAGTGGCATGGTTAGCTTGCGCGCCTTCCTCCGGCTCCGAAGAGACATTTGCTTCGTCCGTTTCTGCAAAGTGTGTGTTGTTGCTGCTGAGATTGCTGCTGTTGGTGATGAGTGCACTGTTGCCCCCGGTCGTGGTCTGGTCAGATGAGCCAGAGGTGCCTTTTAGGTTGAGACTGTCGCTGTTGGTGCAGGGAAGGGCATCTGGAGAAGCAAGCGAGCAGCTCGTTTGACGGTACCGGGTGTCCGTGCCCGGGTTCTGGAAAGCACGGCCGTTATCCCCAACCGTACCGAAGTGGGCATTGTTGTTAGAGCGATTTACACTAAGGTCGATCCCATTGTAGGTGTAACCGAAAGAGCCGGAATGCATGCCCGTAGAGTCCCGGTAAGAACCGTTCACTGCGCCGTTAGTCCCATAATTTAGCAACTGATAGTCGGACCCATTCGGATAGCGCCCTGAGAACGAGTTTAGAAAATAGGAGCTCATTTGGATATTCTTTAAAAACGGTCTCGATGAGCAGATCTCGGTCGTTAAAATCCTGCGCAGCCCAATTTATGATGTAAAAATGAATTATAGCAATGCACTGTACTTCGTTTTTGCCAAGTATGTGGCCAAATATGGGAGCGCGTTAGGGCATCACGTGCCTTTGTTGACCAGTCGTAAATTCTCTCTGATGACTTCAAGAGGTAATTCATGCTCTGTGGTTACAAATGATGACGAAATGATGATCGTTAGATTCAACTCAATGGTGCCTCCCCGCTGCGCACTGCATCCCATCTTAGCAGAGGGCGTCACCTACCGGGAGAACTGCAAAATGCCCAAACACCTGCACGTCTTTTTCAGATCTCAGTGGCACGCCACTTCACAAATATTTGAAAGCACATTCTTTGCAACGTATCAATACAATTCTAAAAAAAAAAATCGTTATTGTATTTTTTCCTTTATCTGTAAGAAACTGAACGTGCCCACTAAGGTATTTACAATACATAGAAAACTTCTGACGGAAGTGCAGCCGTGGCCTCTCATATTTCACTCATATTCTGCAAATGTCCAATGACAAAATTATTTTTTTAAAGGATGATACACACTGCTCAAGTATTACAAATTAATCGAGTTACGTAAATTGTACTGATTTCAATGCAACCAAACCACGGTTTAAAGTGACGCTCTCGCGTCTATTCTACGTTAGAGATTCGTGTCTTCTGTATCATACATCTGAAATACTTGGAAGACTTGTTGTATTTTATCCTAATAATACCATTGGTTTTGACATTTCAGCACACACAAGTAAACAGTCGTGGTTAAGCATGTTTTATTGACAAAATGGCATTGCTAACAAAGTTCACTATTTTTTCAGTGCATCCACATACACAAACGTAACAAACAAAATAAATTACACACGAGAACGTTTAAATACACGAATGTCCAACATGGCCGCAGTAAAACCTGTCATCCTTAGCCTTCACTATAAACCCGTTCTAGGTTGTGGAAGCAAGAGTGAAAATTCAGCCATTCATTTTATGCCAGGCAATAAAATTGGTCTAATGGCGGAAAATAGTACACAATGGGGCGAAAATTACAGAAATTAGAAAGATGCATGTTTTACAACCCTGAGAGGGTTTCTAGCTTTTGCACTTTAACAAAGCATTAAATAGATAATCGTTTTGTTGGATAAATTCGTACATCTACATGAAAATACTATAGCCTACGTATTGTGGGTAAAAATATTGGACCTGTTTATTATTTACAACACAGTGCATATCGAAATCGTCTATCCAGTCTTTCCACCATCCTCCTCTTCGCTGGTCTTTTCAGAGTTCATTACTTTATTCTCCTTCTTCCACTTCATTCTCCGATTCTGGAACCAGATCTTTATCTGTCTCTCTGTTAGACAGAGAGCATGCGAAATTTCAATCCTGCGCCTTCTCGTCAAATATCTATTAAAATGGAACTCTTTTTCCAACTCAAGAGTCTGAAATCGAGTGTATGTCTGACGACCCCTGCGGCCAGTGGTGCCAGGAATGCCTGTCAAAAAGGGAGGAAAACACGGAATGGGTTAATACAGAGAGTCAGATGAGATAAATGAAATAAATTCCATTATTATTATTATTATTATTATTATTATTATTACTACTACTACTACTACTACTACTACTACTACTACTACTATTTATTTCATGAAAATGAACTATATTAAGTATGGAAAGACATCAATCTGAAAATTAGATGCCTCTGTCACTAACACAAGAATGAACCGATTATTTAGAATTTTTTTTGAAAGGGCAAAGTTTAGGATACCTATAGATGCACATGGGAACAATTTCAAAGTGACAGTCTGTAGACTAGTACATTTGTCCATGGAAAATACACATGTATTTTACCACGAAACCCTACAATACACTATGTTAGCAAGATGTAGACGCAGACGAGACTTACCGCTACACGAGTTCATCCTCTGCATCCACGGGTAAACAGGGGCACAGGGCTTGTTTTCGCTGTAAGAATAAGTGTCTGAAGTGTGCTCGGAGCCCTCCGTCTTGCTATGCCCCTGTGTGAGAGCCAGCGTCTCCTCCAAGCCTCCGAGAGGACACGGTGAGCGCTCCGTCTCTCTGTATATGCTGGACGCAGCGTAATCGCAAGCAGCGCCTGAGCCGCTTCTCCCGAACACTCCGCTAGCTTGCTGGTAGTACGAATTGGAGTACACTTTTTCCTGGACATTGCTCGCTCCGAACGTGGCGCTTGGATAATGTCTCAAAGTCTCGGTATATCCAGAAGAATATAACGGTAACTGATTCAGAAAAGAATCCTGTCCCCCGCCAAGAGACACGGGAAAAGTTGAGTTGACGAAGTAGGAACTCATTGGGTGGCCAATGTTATTGTGCGAGTGTTATGATTTGTTGTGTTTTATAGTCCAAGTGTGTTTTGCCATTACTTTATGTGAGGTTTGGTTTTAGCCGAAGGGGGGTGGCGAGGTGCCAATGTGAGCGAGTAGGGAAACGCACCAGCTGATCACTGTCTGACCAATCCTGAGCATCTCAGCCAATATAAGAGCATTAAGGGAGGGGGACTCATGTTGCACTGGATGGAATCCCCAGTGCATATAAAATCCCTTCTAATTCCCATATATAAACATAGGTAATTCCTATTGCAGTGATGCAAGTGCCGCTCAAAATAAAAAATATTTTGAAAAAAAGGTTAATGGGGTGGGATGGGATGGGGGGGGGGGGGGGGGTTACGGTGGCTGGGTTCCAATAATCCTCTCGACGGGCGAAAAAAATACCATGTTTTCAATGTTCGTTAGAAATATAACATAGTACATCTTTGTATACTAAATGTCAGCAAATGTCCTGCCTTTTTTGTTTACATTGCCTTGCTTCACAAATATTACTTCCTAAAGCGAATGACGAATGTTTGCTTTCACGAAAACAAAGGGTTATTATTTCTTAAATGAACTCACGAAGAGTCCTAAATTTCTTCAAGAACCTCACAAAAAAATGATGAGCATAACATCGTGATTGTACTTTTCTCTAGTTAAAAGTCAATTCAAATAATTAAAACCTTTACAGAAGGAAGAGCTTCAAAAAGTAAACACACATCAGTGACGGTTCAGTACAACGGGCATTGGAATTCGATAGCCTAATCTATTTAAGGAGCATTACTAAAAATCTATGGTCGAAGTTAAACCAGTTTTGCGATATACAATTTTATTCCTACATAAGAATCTTGTAATTTGAATTGTAGAAAAGATTTTACCTATAAATTGCCAGATATATATAAAAACAATAGCAACAAAATGTTTGTTTGGGCCGATCTGACATCAGATGTGGCATCTTAAGCACATCAGTATTAATATAACTTTATTTTTGTCAAACGAATAATCTTAATTTATTATCGAAAGTATGAAAATTGTATCAAAAATCACAGTGCGTAACCCGTGATAAAACCGAAACCACATTTTAACAACAACCTACAAAACAGGCGTAGGCCCCATTGTTTTCATCAAACGTACACCATTTAAAAAATGTTGAACTATAACCCTAAATGCTTTTTCAGTTTGTCTCTCTTTGGTTTGTCCATCTAAAAACCGTATTTTTAGCCATCTAAAAATACACAGAACCCCAAGACAAAGGGTTATCGTTTAAAAAGGCTCCAGGTAGGTTTTAAGAATCCCTTAACCATCCAAAATAGCATGAGGTTTTTTTTCTAATAGTTCATTGCCTAAAATTTGTTAATGGGCTATGCTGTTCCAAACTATCGAAGCTTTGTTTGCAAGTGATTTAATTTTAAAAATAGACTTCTGGTCAATGCAATAAGCAAACTCAGTATATAACACCGCTCAGACGTGTTTTCCAAGCAAGTATGTACTACTCAAGGTCAAACTATTATAACAGCAGCATACACTCACACACACACACACACACACACATACATGCATCTATACACACACACACACACACACACACACACACACACACAAATACATATATATATATACATATACATATATATATATATATATATATATATATATATATATATATATATATATATATATACACACACACACACACACACGTGTGTGTGTGTGTGTGTGTGTGTGTGTGTGTGTGTGTGTGTGTGTGTGTGTACATGTTTATATTTATATTATTTAAATGGACATGACAAATTAAATCACAGAACAATTCAGCATGGGCAAATTCACACAATTCTCTCGTCACTAGATGGCATCACAGAGCAGAAAATTAGGTAATTGCGCCATTACAGTAAAACACTATATTTTGTTGTTTTAGCATTGTCTTAACAAAAAAGAATCGAAGACATAAAATATTAATAATAAGCTTCATTAGGAGGTACAGAAAAAAATAACAGCCAGTCAGTGAAGGCTTCATAATGGCAAACATAATATTACTTTTTTATATTTATATATATAATTTCGTGCCTAATTATAAACTCAAAACGCCAGTAAGCTAAAGAAGGAGTAATATCCTCTGACGGTCAACTGAAAGAATATCTGCATCCTGAGATACACTGCCACAGTTGCAGCAAACCCCTTCATCGTGAATAAGCAGTAAAATATTTTTAACCAATATTACCATTATATATTGCTATATGCACGTAGATCATTTTCACTAGGAAGTGGGTAACAATGTGACCAATAATAATTCCAGGAAAATGCACCAGCAATCAGCAGAGATCAGCGCCCATCAGGAGGCTACTGTAGCCTTGATCAAACGGATTGCTCACCACACCACATCACTTTGTCTTAAGTAATCAATCATATTCAGCTGTTACAAACGTTAATCTATTGATTTCGCTGGTTGATTGGTTTTAGAAAGTCTGTATTTTAAATAATGATATAACGTAGGTCACAATTTTCTCAGAAATTCGTTTTTGGATGAGTAGCCATAAAGCCGCAGTTTAATGCGGTATTTCAGTCTGATGCTTCTTCATTGAGGTCAATAAACACAAATAGTCCTGAAAGACTATTAAATTACCTTGCGTGGCTTCGTTTACTTAGCAAACTGGAAGTCATAATGCATCCAACTACAAGCATGCAATGCCCTTCATGCTGTTTAGGGTAATCCAACGTTGACTCCAGTCTTAGCTTAAAAGCCCATTCTAACAATTCAACTGCAGTTTTGTTCTGGTTAACCTCCAGTCAAATATCTCACTCTCTTACAAGCATGCCTGTACAAGATAGTAGGCCTATCATCTCGTGGGTTACATAAAACACACACATGCACTGGTTAACATCACAACGAGCAGGAAGAACTGGAGTAGGTCCTACCTTTGTCGTTTATCATCGGCTCGCAGCAGTGCTTTCCAAATTGATCAGTTTTTTTTTCTTCGAGTCTTCTAATCCGCGTGTAATCGAGAAGAAGGTTGGATAGCCAAATACACCAAATACACGACAGATCAAACATATATTCGTTTTGTGCGTTTTGATCCATTCACTCTTCCCTGACTTCCCTGAAGGAATCGAGCTGCTACTGGCACAGTCTTGGTAAGCTCCAGCCATCTTTATACGCAATTCACTAAATTAAATTACAATTTCTAATATATAGCCTAATAGTAAGAAGGGGGGGAAACGTAAACACGAAGACAGAGCTGTTACTGACTGCGCCCTGACCAAAAGAATGCTGCATTATAACCACTTGGGAAATCATAAAAAGTTCATGTTCACAGGGAGCTGATCACGTGACCACGTCTGGCCAATCCCATCGCAGAGTCACACATAAAGTTCTACCAGAAAGTTGTAAATTTTCATAAACAACTGGGAGTTTATTGCTTAGCTCCAACAGTAGCTTGGTGGCCGCCATCTTTTTTCGTTAAAAAAGAAAGAAAATTGACTACTGGTTTTAAAAACTATTGAATTTAAAATAAGTTTGCCACAAATGTTCCCTTTTTATAAGAAGATATTCATAATGCATAATGAGTCGTCTCAAAATGAACCCACAGGAACTATTGTGCACATTCATTTTATAATGTGTAATCTACATAGTTATTCTATAGAATTATAACTAAATGCAACTGTAAATAAACCTGGTATAACGTTCAGACATTTCCGTTTAAACTGCGCTTAGATTGGTTTTGGAATGAAGCAGCAGAAACAAAAGGATGAATATTATGTCCTTTCGTTGGTGCGTTTTTGAAAGAATGTGCAGGCTCCTACAGAAAGAGAATAGACAAACGGAAAGTGTAAACCTTTTATAGCTCTAAACATGCCAGGCGGAAACAATGACTTCCTGTAAGAATAAACACTTAGACTATTTCCGACATTTATTGGGGCAATAAAGCAGTATAACCCAAAAGCGGCCTATGGTTTATCTAAGAGCCTCCCAAAAATAGGCAATATCCTTTCTGTCGCAAAGTGCAGGGTAGTGAATGGGGTAAAAGTAAGGCAGATTGGTAACTTATTAATTAACTATTTTTAATGAATATTTGAGAGCGCTTGTAGTATCACAGCGGTAGTAAAGAATGCTCTCGAACATTCCAACTCTGATTGTACATGATTGCATATAGGGAAATAGCAAATAATACGCAATACAATTTTAACAAGTGCAATTTGGCTGGTTTCCATATCCTAATTCAAACACATGATGAGTTGACTACAGAGCACGATGAGGAAGGCGAAGTGTAGACAGATATTAAATCAGGCTTCGAATATCTTATAGCTTCAGAAAAACATACGCCATTCTTTGTGATCTTTTTTTTTAGTTATCGAAAATGTAACATTTTTCCTAAAATTGGGTTCGTTTTCAGTGTTATTTGGTTTGGTAAATAATTATATAGTCTATTAATTATTCAAATAAAATCCACATTTAAAAGTAAATTTTCTTACACACATTATGTCCTGCTTACATTATGAAAAATCTCATTTACAGTATTTCCAAATAACAATGGCAATGTTACGTTTCTGTTTCATTAATGCATCATTTTGGGTTAGGATTCTATATATAAAGAGAGACATGAACATAAACTTTTATTTAGACATAAACGTCACCGAGCTCACCACGATGACCGTTAATCGAGCATTTGTAATATATATATATATATATATATATATATATATATATATATATATATATATATATATATATATATATATATATATATATATATATATATAGTTAATAGTTGAACCACAAAAGTAAGACACAACCTTCCAGTAAACTTTCGCTGGTTTTCGACAAAAGTATTTCATATACAAAGGCTTATTTATTCAGAAAGGAGTATCCGTGTAACAGATTTTGTAATATTTTTAAATGTTATAGCGCTTATTAAATTTCAGTCAAATTAAATGTTTGCAGGGCATTTTAGAAAGCATGTTATATAGTTTAGAGGTTAACCTTTTTATACGATTATATTTATGTTGAGGTTTGCTTTCTCATTCAAATATAATAATAAAACTTTTCTATAAACCAACAGCAATAATAATGAATTGTTGTTGTTGTTGTTGTTGTTGATGATGATGATGATGATGATGATGATGATGATGTTGATGATGATGATGTTGCTGTCATTGTTATATGAACATAATTACATATCATATATTAAGTGAATTATAAATAAATTTAATTATTGTGACGACAAAATATCAACTTTCCCACGTAATGCTCGTGTTTTGTTTTGGGTGTTTGTGATAGCTACTTGTATTTCTTAGTGGACAAACTGAGATTAAACTAATGTTGCTTCTCGCATCCGTTGTAGATATGCAGATAAATACATTCAAATGAAACTATTTTAAGCAGGCTTTTGTCTGTTATGTTTTTGTTGTGTTTGTGTTTCTGTATCTACACTGTTCTCTCGCAGCCTTGCATATAAGCCGAAAGTTTACTAGAACACTTGAGCTTTGCACTTAAAGGAAGTTAAATCCTTCCTATTGTCTGTTAGAATGTCCCGCAAAAACGCTCTTAAAGAAAATAGGATCAAATTAGGGTTTAAGTTTAAGTTTTAGGATTTTGGCTTCATTGTGTTCTTAGACCCTGTTCTACTGTATGTGTACTAGCATGAGGATATATTTTGAAATAGACTAAAGGCACATAGGCACATGTGTAAATCGCTTGGGATAAGGATAAGGACTAAAAGCTGTCGATTTAAATATAATGTTTAAAAGTGTAAAACCTATGGGTAGAGTTGGAACTGTAACAATTAATAAATAAAAGTCATTAACAGTTTTCATACCACATAATAATCCATAATGACTAAGGTTTAATATTTAAATGAATAGTTTGCGTTTTCATCGCTTTCACACCTTAGCTGTTTCCAGTAATTACCAGTTTTATTTCAACCGAGAAGCTAAACTGTGGGCCTAAACAATAACTCAAAAGTTGCAAGTTGTAATGGACCAGTAACTCTGTAAAGATTAATATAATTGTTTTTATTTATATATATATATATATATATATATATATATATATATATATATATATATATATATATATATATATATATATATACACACACACACACACACACACACACACACAGAGAGAGAGAGAGAGAGAGAGAGAGAGAGAGAGAGAGAGAGAGAGAGAGAGAGAGAGAGAGAGAGAGAGATAGTAATAAAGGGAATTTATATATACATTTTAAACACTTTTTTTATTACATCCGGAAACGAGCAAGCTATTACAAAAATGGTAACAATGAACATAAAGGGATCTTTATTGTACTTTTTTACTCAAACAACTCCAACCACAAACAATAAAAAAGACAATAAAACAACAATCAAATGTTCTCGCATATATTTATATGTAGGACAATATCCAGCATGGTATGAAATATTTAAACTAGGTCACGCATTGCGTTTGCCTTGTAATGGACTGATCCACTGAACTGAGTTACTTATAGGTAGTGTTTATGACATATGATAAGCCTGATTAATCATTATTCTCATCAGTCAGTAATCACAAGTGCATATTAGGTAGCCTATAGTACTGCAGTAACTGCACTCATGTATCCCCTGATTATATTCAATAAAATAGCTACAATTAATATAAATTAATATAAATTAAATTGAAGTGTTAATTTGAAGTAAAAGTCGTGCAGTAGTTGAACGGGTATCAGCGCAGTTCTTGAACAATCTTAATAATAACAATCGACATAATAGACGGAACTGAGATCATGGTAGCTGTAGTAAGACATGGGCTTACTTCCCCATACCACAGAGAGCGAACACACACACAAACACACACACACACACACACACACACACACACACACACACACACACACACACACACACACACACACACACAACTGCCAACTATCAACGCTTGGCACTTCTGAGGTAAGAACGATGAATGAAATAGGCATATATCCACAATTTAATTAATCTATTATTAATAACAAAATTATTATTATTATTATTATTATTATTATTATTATTATTTATTTATTTATTTTTATTATAATACTATTATTGGCATTTATAAAGGTGTACCTCGTTTTGTTAGACAAGGCTTAATAAGAGATCAAGTGCTTACATCACATTCTTATATCATTTCAGCTGACAACAGAAATGTTACGAAGCTAATCGGAGCTCGATCTGTAATTCACGGAGTTACGCGTCCTCGGAGTCCGCCACTTCTGACGTACGTTTTCCTGAATCATCGACGCATTCACATCTCTGCCTCTCAATCTGCTCCTGCTCAGCCCTGCTGCTCGGGAACTTGTCCTTGTTGTTCTCTTTCTTCCACTTCATTCGCCGGTTCTGAAACCAGATCTTCACCTGGCGCTCGGTCAGGCAGAGCGCTCGCGACACCTCCACGCGCCGCTTGCGGTTCAGGTACGGATTAAACAGGAACTCCTTCTCCAGCTCGAGCGTCTGGTAGCGGCTGTACGTCTGTCTGCCGCGCCTTCGGCCGGTAGCTATAGAATAAAAGAAAGCACACAATGAAGTAGGCTATAAGACTAGATCTGAACTAAAATATACTAAAATATCTCAAACATGTTCACTGTGACCTCTTATTTCTTTGCTTTGCGTACCAAAATGTGGGAAAGCGGACGCTCTGTCCAGATGGGTGTTATTGCCTAATTCGCCTGTCATAAAAGGTCTAATTGGGGGTAATAAGCAGGCCTACAACTGTTCTAAAGTGCTGTCAAAAGAGAATGGGGGTTTCCAGCGGTATCAGCTCACCTTGTGGTCGCATCCATGGAAAAAGCTGTGTTGGGCACGTTTCTGCGCTCTCCAAATCATCACTGATGTAGCTTGCTTTTACACTGTAGTCTCCAAATTGGGCTAAATCCGTATCTTGTGTGCCGAAAAAAGTCTGTCTCTGTAAGGTTTCCTGTGCAAAAAGGTTTGCTGCTGTCTCGCCGTGATATTGGCTGTGCTGGTACGGTGCGTGGGAGAACGTAGAGGCTCCGTGGTGATAAAACTCCGGAAGCTGGGCTGTGTGTTGAAATGTAGATCCTGTGCTGTGTCCGTACAACACAGACGGTCTGCCTGCAAGCTCCTGTGTGTACCCAGAACACTCGTAGTAGTTTGGACGCAGGGCGTCGCTTCCTTTGAATTTGCTAAAGAGAGAATTAACGAAATATGAACTCATTTTTTCTTCTTTTCATCAACTTTCTTGTAATAGCTCTATGAAAAATTAGGTTAAACCAGCCCTGGTTTCGGAATGTCTTAAGCCATACAGTCTTGCTTACATTTATGCGCAAATGTTGACTACTATACTGTAAATATTCACGCAGCCGCTTCTGAACAAATTTCCCCGCGAGTGTAATCAAATAGCATTTTTAGTGATGCGGTTTCATAAAATAGTGGTTTTCTTCCCTCCTGCAGAGCTCTGCAAAAAAATTTAGCATTTTCAGTCTCACTGACTCCTTTTTCATTGGCCCAGTCATTTCCAAACAGACAACAGCGCGCTGATGTTAGCAGAGTGAACAGGGAGAAAATGGAAAAGGAGAGAAGGAGTTGGTGATGTGTGGGCAGAGGGGAGGTAGAGGGAGGGATGACACTGCTGGAAAACGATTTTAGTGGCGAAGGCTCATACGACACATACAAAATTCATAGTCTATCCACAAAAGCGTTTTTAGTCCATAGATATGCTCTCGTCTGGCTTAAAGAGATAAAATATTGAGGCTAGTCATGAAGTTGCAATTTTACTCCATGCAAGTAACAGATACAATCGTGACATAAGGGCCTATTGATGTAAACTTTCATGTAGGCTTTCAGACCCTTGAAGCCTACATTGAAAACACTGATCATACGAACTTCAGTTTCAACCAAGACAGGTTTCATCAGGAAACCTTTAAAACCAGAATGGTTTTAAACCAATCATGGTTAGGTTTGCCGACACAGATTATGTCATTATATATTCTGTTCACTAATAGAACTAATAAATTACGATATCCCTATGTTTGGTATTAAGCTCATCATATGCACAATTTTGCTCAGTTATTGGTTATTACGCTGTTTGGTAAACAAAAGAGCTGAACAACTACCACTATCCCAACAACGAAATAACAGTCCCAGTTAGCATAAAATTTAGTGCTTTTCACGTGACATATGGAGTGAGTTACTGTTGTGCTGTACTGTTATACAAAGAAGAAAATTAGATCTAATTTGATGTTCATTTGTTGTCTTTAAATAATCAATTGAATAAATTTTCCTCAGGAAAGCTGGTTTATCTCTGAACATGAATTTAGATCAACGCTGCCGCTATGCGATGAGAACTGGTAGTGCATTCAATAGGGCGAAAGGAAACTCACGAGTTCACTATGGATTACGAAGCTTTTCGACATATTTTGTACATTATTCTCGTATTCATTTGGATTTTTTCCGTGTTTCAGAAGAAAGAAAGAAAAGTGGGTCTGTATCCCAACCACGACCATTTAATGGTTATAAAGTAGGAAGCAGGTAGTATATATTTTAGATCCACGCAACAGTGATCAAACGCCTTGACACAACTCCATGCCATCTGTCGATGTACCGTCTGTTAACTGGTATTTTGCTCCCGTTTGTATTCCATTTTTGCTCCGTTTTTTTCTGTTTCGTTTTTGGGTATAGCCAGCACTTGTGAAAGAGGTTGCCAAAAAAGTGTTTCTAGTGCCAATATTTTTTTTAAATCTAGTTTGTTCTTGTATCATCTTTAGTGGTTCCAGGTTATTATCGAGACTGGAAGCTGAAATTTTAAGTCTCTCCTAAACCAGCTAATTTCATCAATAGCTGACCTGGGAATAGGTAATAATGTCTTTAGGCTACCGACTCCACATTTCCACCTGATTCTATTCTGACAGGAAAATAGGTTTCACAGCCTGTGCTCTTTCTCAGTCACTAGGCTGCAATCTTTTACTAAACTGTGTTTATTCTGACAGTGTCAGTAAGGTGAATTACTCGCTCGGCCTCTCCTTCTGATGCGGTCAGCGAGTAAAAAAAAGTTTTCAAATGTGTTTTTTTTTAGTCTGCTGAAAGGGTAGACGGCATCTTTAGATCAATTTCTCATGTAGCCATTTATTTGAATGGATTTTGAATGCTCCCTGCTGTCCATGATTTCATCTAATGTATGACATTCAGTAAAAGAATCTAAGCTCTCTCTGTCTTTTCCCTGCAAATGTGTTAATTATTATTATTATTATTATTATTATTATTATTATTATTATTATTATTATTATTATTATTATTATTATTATTAATAATAATAATCATTAGAATTAACTGCTAATTTTAGTTTGAACTTAAAAAGGTTAAATAGTAACTGATCTTTAAAGACACCAATTTACTATGAAATGCAACAAAAGTGATTGTCACATATAACAGCTGGAAATTCGCACACACACGCACGTGATACATTTTCAGCACCAAATAACCAGATAATATTCTAGATTATCCACGTATTTTAAAATAACAGTAAATCTTTAAATGTGCTAAATATTACTTATTTATTTATATCTTACTGTTTTGCTACAAGTGAGCAAACCGATTTAGAGAAACTCTTGTACGTGTGCACTTTTAGAACGATTATTTAGTGTTGTAGGCTATAGGAAGCATATTTGAAAAGCTGTCTTATAGCTAAACAAGTATCAAAAGAGATTTGCTTGTTTGGTTGTTTTATGTATATAGACTTATTCTTTATATTATTATTATTATTATTATTATTATTATTATTATTATTATTATTATTATCATCATCATCATTATGATTATTATTATTATTAATTTATCTCTAAATAGAGGTTTCCAAAATATGTGTATAGTGTATTTGATACGTAGATACGTGGCCTACGGGATTTTGGGTTTGTTAGTATGAAAAATATGGCCTAATATGATAATTTCGTTAACATTATTATTATTATTATTATTATTATTATTATTATTATTATTATTATCATTATCATCATCATCTAATTAATGTATTTTAAATTTGGTTCGTTAATATTTTAATCCTAAAGAAATCTTGATATAGCCCTATTTCAGTAGCCTACATCATACTGTCCACTTTTAGTCAGACAATCACAATTCAAAAAGATGATGAAAAGGGCTTAGGCTACACGCTCAGCAGAGGGGCATGAAGTGTGGGTCTGAAGGATCTGTACATGGCACCACGGGGAAATCTAAAACCCATTTGTAGATATACACTCATGTTTTGGCACTGGGCTTTTGGGATGATTTTACGGGTGTGCCCTTCCGTGCACGGTGGGTGCACAATATTATTATTTTCATTTTCACCAAATTAAAAAAGACGTGTCGGTAGTGCTTCAAATCATTTATCAATAAAATAGGAATTAACTCAACGATAGGTAGGTTCATAAGCAACGCGTGGTCTTCTCATATGTAATCTAATTTCTGGTATGAATTAAGGAAAACTATTGTTCTGCAGCATACCCTAAAACGAAATATTTCATAGTTCGCTGTACCACATTAAATCTGTAGGCTACGTGTATAGTTTACGATAAAATCTTGCTACTGATGGTTAAGCATGCAGTGAACTAACACGGGTGCATAAAAAAGGACTATATCACAACTCACAAACAAAAGATAAACTAAACTCTGGTAACCTGGGGAATCTTTTTCGACTTCTCCAATATTTTCTGTCATTAATCCAAAACTTTCATCCAACACAGATTATCGCTTTCTAAAATTTTCAAGTCTACTTATTATATGACGGTTGAAATGATCAGCTATATTCCGCTGCATCTGTTATTCTGCGAAATTTAGGTACTAGGTCTAAAAATCCCATATCTGCCTAATTTTTTTGGAAAATTTTATTTCATCTACGTCTTCTAATGTCAGTGGTGCTTTAATTCTTACTTTGGCTTCTTAAACTACAATTAATTCAAATAAACCACAATCTAGGCTACTGAATAGTAATAGATATTTTTAGATAATAGAAAGAAACCGGAGACTTTTAATATTAAGTGAGATTCGACAAAGCAGTACAGTTATAAAAAAAAAAATAACATTAAAAAAAAAAAAACAACAACTTTGTTTTGTTTATTTGGGGAAAAAAAATATCCAATAAGCTTATATCACCATGATGTTGTGTCACCAAAATACATCTTTTCTTTATTGTAAGAGATTTTATAGAGTTGTATCAGAATACCTGAAATGTGCTGTGTCATGTTTTAGGTTTTATAACGTAGGATATTACATTCATATATTTCACTAATTGAGGTTTGTTTGTTTTTTTTGTTTTTTTAACTGATTGTCTTTTATTTTGTGTCATTTTCTTAACTGCAATTCCAAATTTTTAGTTCCCTAAAGAAGATTTTGGACCATATTTTTAAGTTTTTGCTGTTGTTGTTGCTGCTGCTGCTGCCACAATAAACTGAATTATCACTTTCTAACAAAAAGATCCTATCACATATTGGTGAAATTTAGAGTGAGATTTTGTTAGTGCCACCAACAAATATGGCAAAAGATCCATTAATGGCAACCAGATGGCATCGCTCGGAAGAACCTTAATGTTATTTGATTACACC
Organism: Ictalurus punctatus; assembly: GCF_001660625.3. Classification (NCBI taxonomy): domain Eukaryota; kingdom Metazoa; phylum Chordata; class Actinopteri; order Siluriformes; family Ictaluridae; genus Ictalurus; species Ictalurus punctatus. The sequence goes on along the minus strand of NC_030428.2, from coordinate 13,397,031 downwards.
GAGTGTCACTACTAAGACTTTTGTTAGGTAACTTGTACTTTTATAACAAAACAAAAATATAGATAAACACAACAGAAAATTAGTTGCCCACAATTCAACTCAGAAAATATTGCAAGCAAATAACTGTTTTTAAATATTTTCTTTGCTTTCTGGTTGAGAACATATGATGGCTCACCTATAATTGATTTATATTCTATTAAAATATAATGTAATATAAAATATAATATTTTAAACAAAAATATTCATAAAAAAATAAATATGTCACTTATAACCAGGCCATCTTATACTCCAAAAACAAGTACACAATACCTGAACAAAGAAAATTCCAGGCTCTCAGGTGCACTAAAATTTATTTGTATTTCATATACATACTGACTGGGAATTAAAATACTGCACAGAGAGAACCCTAGACTGGGTCGATGAGCAAGAGGGTATCCCACATCAGTTGCTGTGTCATTGTTGAGAGTTTTTGCAGTGGCCTTTGTGGAGAGTGTAAGAGTGACCTGGACGTGGGAGCAGAGGAGCTGAAGTGGAGACAATGAACAGATTCTGCAAGGCTTTACGGTCAGAGGACATGGGATCACAACACAGTCGCCTCGAAGCCAGCTGTTGCATAGTCATTATTGAAGCCCGGTTCCTTGATTCCAGAAGGCATGATCTAATACTGCCCTGTCTGACAAGAGGGCTATTAACTGGCAGAGAGAGTAAAATTAAATCTTTACATATAAGGGTAAAGTTACATTTCAATTTAAATTGTATGGGCAAAACATTCAAAATGCATGCTAACAGACCTAAAGGAGCCCAGAAGCAGGGTGCTATCAGTTTAAATTTGCTTACTTGTCCAAGGTACCCAATGTGCACTAGCAGCCTTCCTGTGATCTGGAAGTGCTTGCTGCTCAACATTTGATGCTGTCGTTGTTTCCAGGTCAATATGTTGGAAGCTGGTTGGCTCGCTCAGTATGGGCCGTGAAGGCCTCCAATCACGTAAATTCAGTGGTGTGCAATGCTGCATGAGGTTAGAGTGCAAATACTGCAGGCATGGCTTGTCTCCTGGAGGAACTCTACCCTGTCTAACAGTACATGGTAGTTTATGCCTCCAAAGCTCTGTCAGAGTACCCAACTGGATAAATAGATGAAAGCACAACAGTGTCACATTATGTCACATAATGTTTTCTTAGCTACAGCAAAAATATACATACTACTACTATTACTAGTATCAGCAACAGCAATAATAATAGTAATTGGTACAATAGTAAATTGGGAAAACATGGTGATTTTATGAGAAACGGCTTGGAAGTTATAAGCAAAAATATGCTTTTTTCACAGCTTGTGAGCACTAGGTGGTGCTGTTCTGTGCAGGTACCTTCAAGTCATGGTGACTATGACATATACTAAGTTTGGTCTGAATATGTTAAAGTGTTATGGAGATATAGCCTCACATCCATTTTGGTGTGCTCAAAGTCAAATTTGTTTTCCCACCATTTGAGAACCTTTAGGCGAATCAAGGTGAATTCGTAAAAATCAGACAACCAGTCTTAGAGGAGTTCAAAGAAGTAGGTTTCAAAATCATGGACAGTCAAGTTCATAATTGTTATCACTGATCTTAGCATGATGCAAGGGATCGATCATGATCAATCTCATGACAACTGACAAAAGTCACCAAGAGATATTATTATTTTTTGAAATTGCATTATAATTTTTGACCACAAGGTGGTGTTTCACCAAACGTGCAGCTACCCTCAAGTGATGATGCCAATGACATATATTACGTTTGGTCTGACTATGCTAAAGCGTTAAGGGGATTCATGTCCATTTGGAGTGCTCGCTGTTGAATTTGTTTGTGTGTTAATCGAAAATGGTTTGGTTTATCAAAAATGTATTAATAACTTTTTGCCAGCATGGTCTCACAATGTTCTTAGCTAATTTTGGTGAAAATCAGAACATTGTTCTAGGAGGAGCTCAGAAAAAGTAGGCTTTCAAATTTCAAGTTTGGCTGACCATAATTGGTATCCCTGTTCTCAACATGACCCAAGGAATCTAAGTCAATATCAATTGTTTTGTCAATATCATGACAACAAGCAAATGTTATTAGCAGTTTTAAAAATTCTATCTTATGACCGCAAGGTGGCACTGTCCCGAAACTTTTTGAATACCTTCAGGACATCATACCAAGACACATACCGAGTCTTGTAAACCAATCAAGAATGGTTTGGTCTTTCAAAAATCTTTTAATAACTTTTTGCCACCATGTTCTCAAGATGATCTGAGCCAATTTTGGTGAAAATCGGACAAACCGTCTAGGTCGAGTTCAGAAATCTTTATGACAGAAAATAATGTCATTATGCATGCAAATCCTCTTGAGCCAAGGAATCAGGGGCAAAAATTAGTTTCTAGGCCTTATGGTTCAAAAGTTATTAGCATAAACATAAGTCGTAATTTTAGCAGTTAGTGGCACTAAAGGATTTCAGATATAGACCCCAAATTACTATGCTTAATGCTGCAACTATCCTCTATCTGTGTGCCAAATTTCATAACTTTCCCGCAAGTAGTTCTATGGGCTGCCATAGACTCAAAAGCGGAAGAAGAAGAACAATAACAAAGACAACAAATGGACACAATAGGTGCCTTGGCACCTGCGGTACTTGGCCCCTAATATAATAATCTAAAACGTATAATTTTTATGATTTTTTTAGTGCCAAGTACAGTTTTCTACCTGGGTCCAGGCATTTTTCTGTCTAGAATACTTCCATTGATATTCAGGATTATACCTTTCTGTTGTTCTCATACCTTGTTGATACTGTCATGTGTGCTGTGTAAAGACACATTCACTTGTTCAGGTGGGTGCTTGGTGGGATCAGGCTGTGACTGGGCACTGTTTAACAACTGATAAACCTGATCAACCACACCCAAGTCCCAAAGCAACTTTTTTCGTTGAAGGAGTGCATTAACTCTTTCTGCCTCCTCCACTTCCTCTTCTTTTGTCAAATCCAAAGACAAGGATGTCCTTCCCGCTGAAGTTGGAATAGGGGGCATGGCCTGTGGCTATACAAAATCCAAGAATTGACAGGATAGCAACTATGGTTAAACTTGAAAGTTTTAAAACTTTATCTCATATGAAATATACATTTTAATTATTTGAAACAATGAAAATAACATTCAAATAACAAACACTAATTCATTCATTTTATTCATTGCTTTTGCTCTTCAATGAGACATGCTCATCTATCACAACATTTTGCACCCCCTCTAGTGGCCGATCAATGTAACACTTGGGAAATGCCTTGAATTATTCTAATCATCAAACTTAAATAAAAAAAAAGTACCTACAATGTACTAATTAAAATAGTTTATACAGATAAGCAAACAGAATAGCATGATAAAAGATGGCTCACTTCTTGTTCCGAGCTTAGTTTGGAGTGTTTGTGGTGAGTTTGCTCTTTGCATGGTTTGGCTCTTTCTCCTGCAGATTCTCCTTGCAGATCTTTGTGATTTCCTTTATACTTTCGTTCTTTCTGCTCCTGCTTCAGACGCAGATCCTGCAACTGTTGCCTAGATGTACATGCGCACATACACACACACACACGCACACACACACACGCACACACACAGTAAGTCAACACTGACATTTCATATTTTACTCTTCCTAAAAAGGCTTCATTTATTTTGTGAAGAAATGTAAATGCATTAACACTGACCTAGAACACTCCTCCCTTGCTTTAGAGGCTGCAGTCTCCTGGAACAGAGAGCTGCTGTGTTTAAAATATTTCTCATATTTCTCTCCTCCCTCTGTGGGGTAGATTAGACGGAATCCCCCAAGGTGATTGGCTTCATATCTCTGCATCTGCTCCATACTGGCAGCCTGGGCCTGCCGAAATTCCTCATTCCTGATCACAAAACATACTAGTAGCTACACAGAGACTAAGTAAATATAAGAGAAATACACTCACAGAGCACTTTTTGAACTCTGAACAGCCTCAATTTGTCATTGCATGGATTCCACAAGATGTTGGAAACATTCCTTTGAGATTCTGGTCCATGTTGACATAATTGCATCATGCAATTCCTGCAGATTTTTCAGGTGCACTTTCATGCTGCAAATCTCTCGTTCTCCCACATCCCAAAGGTGTTCTACTGGATTCAGATCCAGTGACTCGGAAGACCACTGAAGAACAGTGTACTCATGTTCATGAAACCAGTTTGAGATGACTTTTGCTTTGTGACATGGTGCATTATCATGCTGGAAGTAACCATTAGAAGATGGTAAATTGTGGCCATGAAGGAATGCAGATGGTCAGTAACAATACTAACATAGCCTGCAGCATTCATGTGAAGATTTACTAGTATTAACAGGCCCAAAGTGTGCCAAGAAAACATTCCCCACATCATTATACCACCTCCACCAACCTGGACTGTTGACACAGGTTGGGTCAGGTTGGGTCCATGGATTAAGGTTGTTGGCAAAATCTGACCCTACATCTGTGTATCTCAACAGAAATCGAGTGTTCAACTGTCCAGTTTTGGTGAACCTGTGCCCACTGCAGCCTTAGCTTTCTGTTCTTGGCTGCCAGAAGTCAAACCCAATGTTTTTCACTTCTGCTGTTGTAGCCCATCCGCCTCAAGGTTTGATGTGTTGTGCATTTTGCATTTTGCTTTTCTGCTCACCCCAATTGTACAATAGTGGTTATCTGAGTTACTGTAGCCTTTCTATCAGCTCAAACTATTCTGGCCATTCTCCATCTACCTCACTCATCAACAAAGCATTTCCCTCCACAGAACTGCTGCTTACTGGATGCTTTTTCTTTACTGCACCATTATGTGTAAACGCTAGAGACTATTGTGTGTGAAAATCTCAGGAGATCAACAGTTACAGAAATGCACAAAGCATCCTGTCTGACACTAACAATCATGCCACAGTCAAAATAACTGAGATCACATCTTTCCAGACTCTTTTCCGGACTCCCGAAGCTGCTGTCTGTATCTGCATGATTTTATGTATTACACTGCTGCCACACAATTGGCTGATTAGATAATACCACTAGTAGGTGTGGAAGTGTTCACAATAATGTGCTCAGTGAGTGTATATATAGTTGTGATGCTTTAGTTCCATTTGCTAGTTACAGCATACTAAGTGAAGAACACAGACACATAAAGTCATAATGTGACTTTCAATTCTTAATGATACTATAATTTTGGAATGTGAATATGTCAACTGCATTGCTGTCAATGTTTACTGTCACAGTAGCTGTGTGTCAAAATGACACTGAAGTACCTGGACTCTCTGGAGCGTTTCTGTTGTAGTCGTTCTTTCACCCTACGCTTCTCCTCTTCTGTGATCTTTTTGCGATCACAAGCCCCCAGGTTAATTAGCACCAGAGTGTCATACAGCAAGTTGTCCTTCACCTCATGGTCCAAAAGAGAGTCTGTGGTGAAGCTAGGAGAATGATTGACCTACACACAGGTAGGGGAAAGTCAAAATACTAATGCATATATGCACATAAGGATACAAACAAAAAAAAACACAGACCTGGAGAATGTAGCGCTATGGCGAGAGCCAGAACAAATTATTCATACTTATTATATCAATTAAGTCTTTCAATAGAAAGTCCACCTCCAATAGCCAGGGCTTCAGCCGGTGGTCCAGCAAGACATCAAAGCCCAGGATCTCAAAGCAGGCATTGCCCGTTGTATGGTTGGGGAAGCAGGTGTGGTAGTTGTGTTTGAGCATTGGATGAGCTGAGATGAGGGTCTTAATGATCACATCATCAATATCTGCCCATACCTTCTGTGGGTCATAACTCATGGACTCCAGATACTTGTTGAAGGCTGAAAGCTTCCTATGAGATAATTATTATTTTTATCAACAAAAAAGAGATATATTTCAGGACTAAGAAATATTACAATTTTAAGTACATGTAAAAGTCTCTTTTTATTTACGAAAAAAATACTACCGTTTGCTTCCCCTGTCATCATCATGAACAAAATTCTCACTGTGCTTGTTGATGGCATAGTTGGTCAGGTGCATGCAAACATCATCCTTCAAGGAAAAGGGTGGAGTGACAGAGAGAAACTTTCTTAAGCAATGCAAATAGAACATTATGGCATATTTGATGCTTGATATTAGTGAATAGTTTATTTTTATTACAGTGCAAAAAGAACTGCTAATAGGATTTCCATGTTCAATATTATCATATTTTTGCAAACATTATACAATTCTATTGGGTTTGAGATATCTGCTGCCTCTCACCATAGAACTATTGGTGGGCTCACTGTACTGGTTGGTGCAGAAACGAGCCAATCCCTCATTGTACACAAAGATGCGGAAGGGATCACAGCTAGTCACCAACACATAAATGCGCAAGTCAAACTTGAATCCATCTATTATAAATGGCTATGGAAAGAAATATAATTAGTTAAAAAAAAATCAGAAAATGACAGTTTGATTCAAATGTATATCCGCAGAATTACAAATGCAAAAAAACTATATTTTGGCCTTGAATAGCCATGGGTGTCTTACCTTAGATATATACACCTGGCAAATCATGTGTTCACCTGGTAGTATGTCTTTACTGGACTTGCTGAGAAAGATACCACGACCTTGGCAACCTGACTCTGGTTTGCAAATATAGGTTTTATGCTTTTTGGCTCTTGTGTAGGCTTGAAAATCACTGTTACTGAACCATATAAGTAAAAAAGATAAAGACAAAGTTATTTGCTAATAAGAATACGCCGGCATTAGGTCCACTGTCATTATGGATATAGCGTTACTGCACGCAGAACACTTACTCTGCAGGAAGGCACCAAGTGCGGGGAAAGATGCTATAGTCTTTTGGAAAGAGCTTCAGCATACGGTTCAGGTTTCTTGCAAGGAGGTCTTTCCTACATATCTCATTCATTCCAGGAAAATGGTTGATTTTCTGCACAATGGAATCAAACGTAAAGTAAAGTAAAGTAAAGTAAAATGAATAAGACAGTGAGTGGACAAAGATTAAGTGTAAATACCTGATATCGCTTCATTTCCATGACTCTATCCAAAGAGACTGAAAAATCAGTCCAAAATAAGGTCCAGTCTTCTCCTTCCCCAGCCTCTCGCAGACCATATTTGCGGGCAGCACGACGCACTTACAGTAACGAGAGAAAGCAGTAGCTTAAGTTGTCATGGTATCATTGTAAGCAGCTATGATCTAAGACTTAGCAAATTCTGAAAACAACATGTATAATCATACATTTAGATCCTACATCTGGTAGTGAAACTTACCACTCTCATATTTACAGTTAGTGAGATTGATCCACAATCATCTGAAAGAAAGGAGGCAGGCAAAGGGACAGACCTGTGCATTGCTCAGAACATAGTAAAAGAGCTACTGTATATTGCATTGACAGTGATATGCAGTGGTTTTCCATTCTTATTATTGTTCTGCTGCTCATGGTTATACCGGTAACACTGTAACACAGCAACTTAAACAATAGCCTACTGTAATGTAAACAGCTAACCTCTTCTTTCTTTTCTTCTTCTTCTTGTTTCCTGTAAGGTTTGAGGTACAGATTTCAACATGACCATCACTGCCCCAGCCCTCTCCCTCCTCCTCTGCATTGGGCTTGTATTGAAAAGAGTCTTGGGGCTCTGGACCCTCTACAGGAGAGTCCATGCTTAGAGGCCAAAAGCAACACAGAAAAAGTGTTCAATAAAATAAGTGTTAAGAATGTTATGATGTCTTATCTCTGACTGAGAAATTAAAATACCCTGTTAGATGTTACATCCTAACCCTAAAAATCAGTCATCAGTCTTATTAGTTTGACTTGTGTAGTGTAAATAGGAGCATATGTTACTCTTTCCTTTTTTTCACAAGTGGCAGTCATACAAGCGTGATCTTGAACAGAGGAAAATATATTGTGTTGCTGTCACAATTGATTGTTATCATTTATGTTAAACCAATAAAAATGTTATTCACAAAAAAAAAGAAAGAAATATGGGGCACATGAACAGGCACAGACATCTTGGCCAGAGTTGACTACAGTTACAAGAGGTTGTCGAGGGACATCCCACCAAGCTGTGGGAGGCCTGGGTGCTAGGTAACTGTATTTCGATCCAGTGATCTGGATAACCCTGACCTTGGCTCTTAGCGTATCTGACCTAACACAGGGATAATATTACCACTGAATATTCTGGTTCATTTTAAAACCTGTATAACCTGCTTCTATACCTAGCTCTCTGATACATTACCACATCTATTACAGAAGGAAAAGCCACAAACACAGGTAACATACATTACAACTATTTAACAATAAGCCTATCATACTTAGATGAATAGAAGAATTCACATGGTGCACAGTTCCTTGCACAGTCTATAACCAAAGCTAACACTGAATTTTAAATCGATCAAACATTACACACTTACCCGTGGAGCTTGAGAACAGGGAGAAAGAGGTCTTTCTAGCAGGTAGCAAATTACTTCTCTGTACAACTCAATTGTTCTTGTTTATCAGCTCATGTTGCTATTTACACTCCTGGGGAGATATATACTGGGCCACATGTATGTCTCAGAGCTGGCACACAGTCCCTGATAAAAATAAACAACTTAATTTGGTTTGTGAAAGGTTAACACTCATACCAAAATCCTCATGATCAGGTAACAAGAGAGACATAATAAAGAACAAACACAGAATATATATATATATATATATATATATATATATATATATATATATATATATATATATATATATATATATATATATATATATATATACATACAGTATCTCACAAAAGTGAGTACACCCCTCACATTTTTGTAAATATTTTATTATATCTTTTCATGTGACAACACTGAAGAAATTACACTTTGCTACAATGTAAAGTAGTGAGTGTACAGCTTGTACAACAGTGTAAATTTGCTGTCCCCTCAAAATAACTCAACACACAGCCATTAATGTCTAAACCGCTGGCAACAGAAGTGAGTACACCCCTAAGTGAAAATGTCCAAATTGGGCCCAATTAGCCATTTTCCCTCCTCGGGGTCATGTGACTTGTTAGTGTTACAAGGTCTCAGGTGTGAATGGGGAGCAGGTGTGTTAAATTTGGTGTCATCGCTCTCATACTCCCTCATACTGGTCACTGGAAGTTCAACATGGCACCTCATGGCAAAGAACTGTCTGAGGATCTGAAAAAAAGAATTGTTGCTCTACATAAAGATGGCCTAGGCTATAAGAAGATTGCCAAGACCCTGACACTGAGCTGCAGCACGGTGGCCAAGACCATACAGCGGTTTTACAGGACAGGTTCCACTCAGAACAGGCCTCGCCATGGTCGACCAAAGAAGTTGAATGCACGTGCTCAGTGTCATATCCAGAGGTTGTGTTTGGGAAATAGACGTATGAGTGCTGCCAGCATTGCTACAGAGGTTGAAGGGGTGGGGGGTCAGCCTGTCAATGCTCAGAGCATACGCCGCACACTGCATCAAATTGGTCTGCATGGCTGTCGTCCCAGAAGGAAGCCTCTTCTAAAGATGATGCACAAGAAAGCCCGCAAACAGTTTGCTGAAGACAAGCAGACTAATGACATGGATTACTGGAACCATGTCCTGTGGTCTGATGAGACCAAGATAAACTTATTTGGTTCACACGGTGTCAAGCGTGTGTGGCGGCAACCAGGTGAGGAGTACAAAGACAAGTGTGTCTTGCCTACATTCAAGCATGGTGGTGGGAGTGTCATGGTCTGGGGCTGCATGAGTGCTGCCGACACTGGGGAGCTAGAGTTCATTGAGATAACCATGAATGGCAACTTGTACTGTGACATACTGAAGCAGAACATGATCAGTATGCAGTATTCCAGCATGATAACGACCCCAAACACACCTCCAAGATGACCACTGCCTTGTTAAAGAAGCTGAGGGCGAAGGTGATGAACTGGCCAAGCATGTCTCCAGACCTAAATCCTTTTGAGCATCTGTGTGGCATCCTCAAACGGAAAGTGGAGGAGCACAAGGTCTCTAACATCCACCAGCTCTGTGATGTCATCATGGAGGAGTGGAAGAGGACTACAGTGGCAACTTGTGAAGCTCTGGTGAACTCCAGGCCCAAGAGGGTTAAGGCAGTGCTGGAAAATAATGGTGGACACACAAAATATTGACACTTTGGGCCCAATTTGGACATTTTCACTTAGGGGTGTACTCACTTTTGTTGCCAGCAGTTTAGACATTAATGGCTGTGTGTTGAGTTATTTTGAAGGGACAGCAAATTTACACTGTTACACAAGCTTTACACTCACTACTTTACATTGTAGCAAAGTGTCATTTCTTCATTGTTGTCACATGTTGTGATAAAAATCCAAAGTAAATCAAAATAATTAAGTATTTTAGCATCTTCAAAATAGACAACCTTTTTGCCTAGAATTTCAAGAAATATATTTCAAGTTCTTGACTAATCACCCTGAGATGCTCTTTAAACAGTATTAAAGGACCTATGCTGGACACTTACTGGCTGCTTTTCAGAATAGTTTGCTCCGAGTCATGCATTTAAATTTTTTTTAATTTTTTGGTAAATAAAATGTTAGTTTTCTAATGAAAAAAATATATATGTTGGCACAATTATATTGTTGTCTACAACACCGATTTCAAACATTTAATCAAAAACCTTTTTTAAGATTTAAGATTTTTAAGATCATGAGAAAAATTTCAGTCAAGTGTCTCCAAACTGTGTGTGTGTGTGTAAATACATATATATATATATATATATATATATATATATATATATATATATATATATATATATATATATATATATATATATATATATATATATATATGAGACAAAGTAGGAAAGAGGGAGAATCCCTTATATTTGTCCAAATAATTATTGTTATTTTTAAAATTAAATTAAAATGTAAAAATTATTATGTATTTATTTTTATGCTTATCTGTGCTGGAACAAACAGCGTTTTACTTTTAAAAGCCGGTTAAAATATTGAACTGAGATTTAAACAGTAAATGAAATTTGGGTACAAAAACAAATGGGCAAACAGCTGGTGTCTAAGACTAAAGTAGTTTGTCCAAAAAGTATTTTTTACGTTAAGGTCCATTTCAACAAATAACTAACTGAGACAACGTGGCGAATCAACAGTCTATTAGGCCTACATATTCTTGCCAAATCTTTAAGACGTTCATAACGTCTTGCTGTAAAGTTACTTCATAAACCATTGTACAATACTCACAAGCAGAAAGAAAAAAGATGTTAAAGTAGCCTGCTACGTGACAACACACATAACCAACCTACCTGTATCACATTCCCGGCGATGTAATAACAAAAAACCTCCCAGCATTAGCGTGATCACCCACGCTTAGTGGTGTATTCACTGTTGCTATAGCAACAGCACAACGACTTGTAAACAGATGAGCCAAGAGTTAAGTAACACAAATTAACGTAATAACAAATTTATTAAAGATCACTGTTGACAAAATACACACCTTCATTAACAAAGAGTCGCGTAAGAAAGACGAATCATAAATATTTCTCATTATTTCTCAGTGTTTCCGAGTCCGAGTGTGTTAGGTCAGGCGCGCACAGAGCTGTTCAATCACTTTCCGCGCTCTAAAAATTCGCATGCTGATTTTTAAAAAAGAAATAGATAAATAAAAATTATATATATATATATATATATATATATATATATATATATATATATATATATATATATATATATATATATATAAAATCAACACTGTCATCTCAAACATTGTAATACAAACGTTTTTTGAACGTTTTTTGCATGGGAGCTTCGATTCCCACCGTGGCCCTGTGTGTGGAGTTTGCATGTTCTCCCCGTGCTGCGCGGGTTTCCTCCGGGTACTCCGGTTTTCTCCCCCAGTCCAAAGACATGCATGGTAGACTGATTTGCATGTCCAAAATGTCCGTAGTGTATGAATGGGTGTGTGAATGTGTATGTGATTGTGCCCTGCGATGGTCTGGCACCCTGTCCAGGGTGTACCCTGCCTTGTGCCCGATGCTCCCTGGGTTAGGCTCCAGGTTCCCCCGTGACCCTGAAGAAGGATAAGCGGTATAGAAGATAGATGGATGGATGGACGTTTTTTGAACATATCTTATATTTCCAGTTGACGCACTAATGATGAGAATTCCGATTAATTGAGTCAGATCATTCGAGTCAGTTCACCAATAAGAACCGATTCTTTTTGCTCCCAAACGGATCACTGTCATTTATTCCTACTGTAAACATTAACCAGTTTAAGCATTTGTGACTGTAAGGACACAATAAAGGTCTATTTATTTCATATTGCATATTGGTTAATTGAGTCTTCTGAACTAATAAGTCACAACTTTGTCTTACTATTTATTTTTACACACACACACACACACACACACACACACACACACAAACACACACAAACACACACACACACACAGAGAGAGAGAGAGAGGTCTTTCAATCTACAGTAATCTGGCCACCTGTGAGCATGATTATTGTGTAATTCATCAGGTTTAATCAAAAATGTGAATTAATCAACAAGAAATGTTTGCTATCTGTCAAAGGCCTAAAAATAACTTTGAATGTGCTTCAGTCATGAAAATGTTAGTGCTAACAGTGCTGACAATATAAAAGACTACAGGTGCATCTCAAAAAATTGTAATATTGTGGAAAAGTTTTTTCCCCCGTAATTTAATTTAAAAAGTGGAATTTTCATATATTCTAGCTTCATTACACATAAAGTTCAATATTTCAAGCCTTTTTTTGTTTATTTTGCTCTTGATGATTATGGCTTACAGTTCATTGAAATAAAAAGTAATAAATAAAAAAAATAAAAAATCCAGTATCTCAAAATATTAGAATAAAGAATTTATTAAATAAACATTACTAATAAAGAACTTATGTTTACATTATTTAATTTGATATTCTTTCCCAGATATACCAAAGATGTGATATTCACTTGTACATTTATAATACTATGGCTTATTCATCACACTATATTGGCTTCTAGCTAGCTCTAACAGCTGCAGAAATTTCATATATTGGCATTAATAGACATACGAGCCCAGAAAAAGCCACGCAACATGTAAATCAGGCCAAACTTAGGTTAGTTCGCCACCTAGTGGATCAAATGTCAGTTTACACAATATTCTTAATATATTTTGCTAACATTGAATGTAAATTAAATATGTACATATTAACAGTGTAGTAACTATAATTGCTACAGCTTCAGGACTGCCTAACAATTGCCATGCGCATTTTTGCACGCAAATCTCCATCAGTGAACAGCTGATAACTTCAACAAAATAGACTTGATGTGAACACTATAATGAATTTCCTGGTTAGACAATTACAGTTTTTGACCGTGAAGTACACAGTTATAGAAGAAAACTATTTATAATGGTACAAGCTGCTTTGTGACAATGTCCACTGTTAAAATCGCTTTACAAATAAAACTGAATTGAAACGAATAGTACTTTCCGTTTCCAGAGAAACTGTGAGAAACTGTGGCAGCGGGGGCGTGGTTTAGCGGAGAATAGGAGGGGGGGTCCAGGAGACGGAGCGAGCTGATAGTTGAATGGGGTCACCTGTGTGGGATTAATAAACGAATATTCTGTGTTTCACTGAATGGTTGAGAAGCGATGTGCTGAGTGTCTGAGAGTGAAACGTTTGAAGGTACCCCAGCGCTGAAAAGCTCTCGAAAACAAAAAGAAAATAACAAAGAGCCACGTTGAGCTATCCCAAGCCTGGATCCCGTTTCCTTATTTCCCTCGAACCGAAGGTAAGTGTTACACTGATGCTGAAACCTATTCTTGAGGAAACACTGCGTGTGCTTGATTGAGAGAGACACTGTGGAAGTTCCAGACCCCCATGTTTAAGATAACAATCTCCGATGGAGCCATATTTGGGGGTACTTTTAAAGGAATAATTCTGTCAATAATTATTTTAATACTAAACCAAATATAGTGAGCCAAACAAGATCATATTTAGTGTCACAGATTTGCTTGTTTACATTTGCACTGGAGCTTTGAGGCTAATGTAGCTAACAAGAAAGAAAACCTCACACAGTCAGTACTATAAAAATAAAAATTATGGCTCCTAAGGAGGTATTTATCCGAAAAGAATGAGCACTGGCATAAACATTGTTGGCTTTAGCGTGACGTTTTATTTTAAGACAACATTTAGGCTAACATCTTTTTTTTGTGCAAACTCCTGTTGTATTTTTTTTTTTTAAATGAATTATGCGAATTTTTATATCCATTACTTGATTTGTGCAGTTCTCTTTTGCATTGTGAACATTTTGCTTTTCAACAAGGTGATGAGTAACAAAAGAGATTTAAATATGCAACTTCGTATTTGGGCAAAGGTAACAACAAAGTTGGTCAGTAACAAAGCTTATGAAAATTTTCACAGAATTTTTCAAGAATGACAAATTCAGGAATTCCTTCATATTGATTGTATTGTATAAATGCACAAGAAAAAAGATACAGGGCTTCAGAATACTGTAGTGGAAAAAATAGGATGGCTTAATGAATATATTGGGATACCCAGGTGATGCTGGGAGACAAAATAGTCATACATCACCATTCTGTACGTATTTTGCTTGTCTAGGAGAAAATGACCAACTTAAGAATTCCTGAGTAGTAGTTTTGTAATGAATTTATTCTGTTTGTTGTCTTTTCAGAGATTTGCTTAATGGTTGGTAAATACAAAGTGCAATGTGGCCAATGTGGTGTTCTGAGCTGCTACCCAGAAATGATGGCTAAAATCCGACTAGTAACACCGCAGATACATTGACACTTAAATAATACATGTATTGATTATAGTTATGAGCAAGGACATGTGAATGATGGTGGAGGACAGAGGACCTAACCGTTTTTATTTATTTTTTTTAATGAATAATTTATTTCATTGAGTGCCACAGTGCTATTTATAAGTTAATTATTGTCTGCTTCTGTCGTATTTCTATAATCTACATTCTGGTTTTCCAATATAATTATTCAGTTTAATTTCAGTCCAAGTTTATTTTTATTGCAATTTCAACAATATACATGGTCAGAAAAGATGTGTTACAGAAGTCTGGATGTAATTTAGATTTTTGATGAGCAAGTTGGCAGGCATTCTTATGATTTGAGTGTGAACAGTTTGTGAAGTTCCACAAACATCTAGATTTGCTTATTTAATTGGCTTTCAGTATATGGCAAGAACAGTAATAACTTTTTTTTTAAGGATGTATTGCTTTGATTATTTTTTTTAACTTAATGTAATATTGTCCTAAATATATTTATTATGGTACACAATTGTTTAATCTCAAGCAGGCATTTGTGGTATTACCTGATGATTCATATTTTCTGTTATTCAAAATCACTCATGGTTTTCTTCCCCAGGGGCTTCCTGAACTTCCTGGACTACTGATACTGTTCACTACTGAGGAAAGGAATCTGTTAACATCGATACATTCCATTACTAAATGTATGTGAACACCTGACCATTAAATTTCCTCCACTCCACACTTTGTGCACAGAAGCAATGTCATGGTGGAACACTTTTGGGCCTCTTAGTTCCATTGGAGGCAAACTGTACTGCTACAGCATACAAATCATACCCTTATGTGCTTCCAATTTTATGGCAACAATTTGGGGAAGACCCTCATCAGTGTGATGGTCAGGTGGCTATGTAGTGTCCTTGGGAGAAATATCCACACAAATATAGATCCACACTTGCACACATACTGTACATACTAAGAACCAGTTCAGCACTGTACTTTAAAGTATTTCACTTTCTGTAGAGTTTATGCTTTATTCCATAACATTTAAAAAAAAAAAAAAAAAAGCAAACTATACTTTTACTCCATTCCTTTCTGCATGTGAAGTTATCAAGGATTCTTAAGTATCATGCTGCAGTAGGAGAAAACATGATTGGCTAAAATATCTGAACAGACATGCTTTCAAATTGTAAACCAATTGCATTGCAGCACACCTTTTCAATTGGCTGTGTATTTACAGTAGCATCCAATGATATGCATTCCCCCTCAAACAAAAAAAAATTGGTCTATAAATACAGAGATGAAATGCATATAGTTAAGACAGACCTCTTTCTTGGGTGCATGTTGCAGATAATTTTGAGCGTTTCATCTTTATAGATGAGTACGTTTTGTTTGAACAACACATTTCAGCAGGAACAGGTCAGTAGATGCCACTGTAAATAGATAAAACACAAAAGGAATATTTTCACTTCACATGTCTATCATACTTCACAAAAATATTTAACTCAATGCCTTTTTAGAACCAAGATTCTGAGTATCCTATTTGAGAACCACGATTTCATGTGTCTACAATGCAGTACATGAATCAACCAGTCAGACATGCCCCTTAAGCAGCAAAGCAAAAGCAGAGGGAGATATTTGCACCACACAGTGGACGCAGTCACAGATCTCTAGAAACTGATCAAAATAATATAATAAATAAAAACTACAATACAATTTTATACTTGTGCGCAGTAAACAAACAGGTACTTTTACTCAAGTAGAAATGCAAATAAGTTTCTACATGGATCTAGAGCCTGGATAGAAGCTGGGAATACTGGGTGTGAGGTGGGAATGCATGTTGGATGTCATTTCAGGGCACCATGTGTATACACACATTCACCACAAAAGGAATTTATTGTAGCCAGTTCACCTAATGGGATGTTTTTGGAGATGGGAAGAACTCAGAAAACTCATGTAGCCACAAGAAGAACATGCACAAGAGCTCTACGCAGACAGCAAAGTGAGCTCAGGATGAAACCAGGACCCCGGAGCTGTGAAGTGGCAACTATACCTGCCCGTGTATCAACACATGACAAAACATTGATATTTTTGGTCTTTTTATTCAACTGACTTTTGTTGTTTCAATCTTTCAAGTAAAACAATGTGGAATTACATGGGAACAAAAGGAATGTAACAAATTCAGAGAGACAAAATAAAAATAAGACTATCACCACATTCTACCCATTCCCCAAAACAAGTGTCTACCCCAAAATGGGATAACAGCAGCAACGGTCAAGGTTCTGCTGGAAAAAAAAAATCAAAAGTTTTATGCAGGAGAATTTCTTTCGATTTTATCATAAAAGGATGAATAAAAAAAAGGATGACAACAGCAATTTACACTAAAGAGGTGTTTTCAGTTTGGTTGGACTGTAACACAGTTGTACCTCCTGTGGTTCTGGATGGAAAATGTCTTTATTACACTTTAAACACTAAAAATCTTTGAAGCCCAAATTTGTTTTCTTAACAAGGCATACAGATCCAGTCCTATGTGGATCAACAGGCACTCTCACTTTGTCACACTAACTTGAGACTGTTCGACAACAAAGTTTACTAGAAAGTTGACCACTAATACTTTGGAAAAGGTGAAAAAAAGAGGTTGCATTTCATCTCCATATTGCCAGGACAAGCACACTTCAAAATTTTTCACAAGCTCAAAAGATATACATAGTGTGAGGTACCAGTAATTTACTTGATTGAAAGCGATGTTTTTAAAAAAAAAAAAAAAAAAAAACCCTATCAAGGGGTATTATTTAAGATGTGCAAATGGAGAAAGGCTGGACATAAAAGTAACTGATAGGTGAGGGGGAAAAAATTACACAAGACAAGGAGGTCTGAGTAGAGACTAACTCCAGCATAGTGCAGCAAAATCACATTTACAGACCTGCTCTCTTCATACCCTGGAAGAAACCACAGAATATTCTTAATTTAATCAACTGACTTGAAACAAACAATAGTCAACAGCTAGGCAAACATTTTGTCATAGCCTGTCTGCTTAAAATGTTTTAACAATCAATCTTTCAAACTTAGCATAAATTACTTTATGCAATCACCTTTGCAGCACAAGTAAACTCTGTATAAAGGGTACACATGACCCATTTTAACAGATACTTCTTTTAGTATTCCAGTCTTTAAATGATTACAGTACATAGTGTGAACTAAACAACTCTTGCCCCTTGCCCAGCTGTCCAAAGTCCTTGTGGTATAGTTAGGTACAGTAATTTTAATCTCATTACCAAGACCATACCAATGCCATGTTTTTAACAAGTAACCATCTTCATTTCCTCTCCACACTCCAGATGGCTTAATAGAATGCACCCAAGTTTAGTTCTTATTGCAAAGTGCAATAGACTCAATTTGAGGTCTCGCAGACAGTGTTAAGAAGGGCAAGTTTGATCCCCTTTCCTTAAAACCTGTAAAAACCTTCGTCACTGCAGTTCCCAGTCATTATCTCTCTTGTCCTAAATCAAGTTTTGGAGTGCCGTTGTTGACTGGAGGAGGAACGGGTGTTGCTAGCTGGAGTGCGAGCCTGAACTGCTGCCAGAGCAGCAACACTCCTCAACACCCGGTCAGGTGTTCCCTCACTTGACCCAGCACTGGGCTCTGGCTTCTCATGATTTTTTGAATGCCTCTCTCTCCTGCTTTCACGGCCTCGGTTCTCCTCCGTTTTCTTCTGCCTGCCTTTCACTTTCTCAGTGTCACTACCCGATGAAGGAGCTCTTGAGTGCGAGTGTGGTGGACCAGTGCTCCGTGAGCTCAGGCTGCGAGTGCACTGGCTGCTGTTGCTGCTACTCCGGCTCCTGCTGCTGCCTGCCCCTCTTTCACTGCTTACACTACTGCAAGCACTGTGCCCCCTCGAAGACCTTGTCTCTGGGTTTTCTTCCTCTACTTCTTCCTTTTGATCTAAAGTCTTTTTCTTTTCCTCTTTTTTAGCTCTCTTGGCTTCAGTTTCTAAAGGAGGCACAAGATTGCCTGGTCGCTGCCGAGTAGAGCGGGAGGCAGAGTGACCGGTTCCAGTAGTGGACTGTGGGGAATCGGTTAAATGAGCAGAGGTTTGTCGACTACTCTCTGGTTTATTAACAACTGAATTTGTCTTAGGGGAGTCCTGGTCTTGTTTGCCTTTAGACTTACTTATTTTTTCAGAAGTTGGTTGCTGTGCTTGTGTAGCCTTAGATTTGAAACTGGAACTTGGTGGATCTGGTCCCTTTCCTCTCATAGCCAAAAGTTTAGCAGCAGCATTGAGTGCTGAGCAGCGTTTTCCAAGTACTTCAGGCTCAGATAAGATTGGAGAAGTCAGTTGTGAAATAGGTTGGGTGCCCGTGGATTTACGGGTTACCCTAGCAGGTGTTGAGGCAGTGGACTCCACTTCTTTGTTCGCTTTCTTGTCAGACCTCCTTCGCCCTGTACCGTTCTTGTCACCTTTGTCACTCGTGGTCTCCTTCTCCAAAATTTTGTGTGATGAACGAGTAAGACGTCTTTCTTGACCAGTGGAGTCTTCGGAATCTGAGGAAGTGGAGTTGGAACTTTGACTCTCAGGTTTCACTCGCTCTTGATCAGACCCTCTGTCTGCTCTCTCTTTTTCTGAATCTCTCTCCATTCGCTTTCTCTTTGCTAGCATACTGCTCTCTGCAGACTTTTTTGACTGAGATGAGAGAGTACCACTGGAACAAACAGAAGATGGAGAGGAGGAGCGAATAGATTCCTGACTGCTTTGTCGACAAATGCTTCTTTTCTTGCCTGTGCTTTTGCCCTCTTGCTCCTTTTTCTGACTCTCCTCTTCTAGTGGCGTATCAGTTACATCACTTGTAGGAGTGGTCTGAATCACTGTTTCTGAGATTAAGGGTGCATCAGATCTCTGATCCGCTGCCAAATTTTCCAATTTCCTCTTTTTTGACTGAGACTGGCTATTATCTCTCTCTGCTTTCTCAGGACTCCCAGAGATGTTTCTTTCCGTATCTTCTGCAGAGTCAACTAAGCCATCTTCCTTTGAAACACTTGGGTCTTGCTGATTCTCAGTTCTCTGTTCTTCAGCAAGTACAGACATATTTGTAGTTCTCTGCCTAGAAGCAGGTGATTGCTGAGAACAGTCAGATGCCATTTCAAGTGACTCAGGAGATTTAGGGGCTATAGGTATTTGGCTTAAATCTGTGTGGGCTGTTTGTGTTTTTTCAGACTTAGGTTGAGAAAGAGCAGTGTTTGTCTGGTTCGGATTACATATAGTTTCCAGTGGTATATCAGGTTGAACAGAAGGCGGAGTCAAGTCAGGAACTGATAATGGCTGAATATGAGTTTTCACAATGGGTTCAGATAGAAGCACACATGTCTGGGCAAATGTAGTTGATGTGGTACTAACTGAGGTTAGTGGAGGACATGCATTTGATATGTTGCTTTTAAGTGTTGGTTGTGCCAATAAATCAGTAGGTGTAGTTAAGCCTTGGGGATGAGCTGTACACTGATTAGATTTCACTGGCATCTCGGCAGCAACACCTTTTTCTGACACAGTTGCAAGCTGTGAGGGTATTGTGGTTACTTGACTGCTTTGACAAACTGAGGATGTAGATAGAGGTATGCACTCTTGGGCAGGGCTGGGAGCAGAGCTATCAAAACACTCACTTGGAGTGGTAGCAGGCTGTAGTGAAGGTTTTGTGTTGGTCTGAGTGGCATTTTCTGTCTGAATAACTTGTGGTACAGCTGTAAGGGAAGAGTCTGGAGAGTCAGAATTTGGAGCTGTGGCCTTAAAATTAGTGTGATCAGATGACTGTTCCAGTGTGGATGTTTGCTTAATCTGAGATTCACAAGGTGTCTGAGGTGGGGGTACATTGAATTGAGTGGTTTGATTGTCTGCTTTAGGAGATTGGGGAGAGTCTGCTGTTTTAAACGATTCAGATGCACCATCAGCTACAGAGTTAATTTTTGGGCACTCAGGAACAGTGGACATGGTTAAAGGCCCAAGACTGGAAGCATGCGAGTTAGGGTTTACATCAGAAATGCTTTCTCGTGAAATGGAGGACATGCTTGTAGGACAGCTTGCTTCTTTTTCAGGTTTACCACTGTCTACTGCATTTGTGGTGGAATCTTTGCGAGGTCGTCCCCTCTTTCGCTTTGGTGACTGAGGTGGACTATGTTGTTCACTTACAGATTTCTGTGCCACAGGGATGTCCTGTTCTAGGGGCTCTGGTGGCTTAGGTGACATTTTGGGAGGCCTACCCCTTTTGCGCTTACCTGGTGAGAAACAGGTTGCATTAGCATCAGATGTAACATTAGGGGTGGTACTGCCATCCTTAGATGAACCAGGCTCTTGTTTCTTTGGTGACAGGGGAGTACGTCGGTCAAGCCCTCTGCCTCTACCTAGGAAATGTTCTCCTAATTGAGCAGCCATACGAGATTCAGTCTCCAAGCGCCGGCGCACCGGTAAGTTCCGAAGGACAGGCATGTCTGGTGAATGGTGTGTAGGTGAGTAAGGGTGGTAACCTCTCCCTGGATTTGTGAGCGATGAAGGGGAGACCTGTTCCTGTAATTGCTGTGTCTCAGGGGGAGACATTGAAGGTGATTTTGGAAGAGACTCTTTAAGAGATTGGCTTGGTGAAAGGGGAACTGCGTCTTGTGAGGATTCAGCCTGCTCGGTCTCTTCGGAGGAACCTTCAGTGTGTACTCCACCACTCCCACATTCCCCCCTTTTCCTTCGCTTTGGTTCCTTATCTTCAACCACAGTGACAAGGCGACCAGGAAGCTTTCTAAGGACCTTTGCAGATGGAGAATCTTCTGGAAGGCCCTTCAGGACCTCTTCATCAGCAGACTGGCGCTTACGTGGTGAACGAGAATGTGGAGATGCCAGTGAAGGAAACAGGGGATGCTGGCCATCTTGCTCTGACTGATGTTCCGGAGAGCAAATAGATTCTGAAGATACAGATGCCCTCCTATCTCTTATACCCTGTTGTTGTGTGTTGGTGTCCGTCTGTGCTCCGTGCTCATCCCCTGTATCTCTGAATACTGTTGTTAGCGTTGATGTATGTCCACTGGGATTTCGGTCCACTGATGAAGAGGGAGCATCTGAAGGCACTGGAGAGAGGGGCTGGCAATATTGGGATGGTACTCTAGATCTTTCTGAATCAGACAGCTGCTGATCAGTTTGACATTTCAGAGGTCCTCCAGCGGTGGATGTTGAGAAGGCCACATCTTCGTTTCCTGCTCTACCTCGCAAGAGTTTTTCAGACACTTCTCTGGGCTGGGAGGACTTCAAACTAGAACTAGGCCCAGGGGCACGATTCACACTTGTCTCCCCTCTCCTCCCTTTCTCTCTGTCTGGGGATGGATGTGTTGTAGACATATCATCATCCATTTTAGCTGGTGTTCCTCTAAGCCTGCCACTGACCCTTGTAGAGGGGGCACCTTTGTCTCGGTGTCTGCGTGTGCGACGAGCTGGAGGGTGTTCCTCAGGAGTGTGAGGAATGGAGTCATCATCATTATCAGATGACTGATGTAGTTTTAGACCCTCCTCCTTTGCCTGATCTAATCCTTTTCTTGCAGCTTCAACCTGCTCCTGTTGTCATGACAAAGCCATCACTGTATAGATATATATAAATGCTAATGAAATACAGTTTTATTAATTCCAATTAATAAGAGATTACCTCAGCCTGTTTCAGTTCTTCTTTACAAATATCTTCAAGAGATGCCTCCAGAAAATTCATGGCATATCGCTCTATGGGAGTGAGCTGTTAGAAGCAAGAACAAGACACTTGATCAACATGAAAAAGCAGTATAAAAGTGGAAAGAACTAACTTCCTTTTTTTTTTTATATATAAAAGATAAACTGTTACCTGTTCTACCAGAGCAGCAATTTCTTGCTCAGCTTTGGAAAGTTCTTCCTCCTCTTGGTCTCTGCTCTCACCATCTTCCAGAGGAATATTTTCATTAAATTCTGCCAACTCGGCCACCTGCTCTGCTTTGGCTTGGGAAGCTGCTACTATGTCCTCTTCATCCTCAGCACGACACAAAGCCTGATAAGAGAGAGTTAGAGATAAACTGTTGCAACTAAATAAATAAATAAATACATACATACATACATACATACATACATACATACATACATACATACATAAACCATAAACTAGATCATGAATTTGTACTTAACTGTGTAAAATCTAACTATGTTTTTTCAAGAGAATAAATTTAACCTGCTCCAGAATAGTAGTTTGTTGTTTATTTATGGCTTCCTCATCATCTGATGGAGGTACACTTGATTCAGCATCCTTCTTTTCCCCCTCATACAAATCAAACAATTCTCGGATAGTTTGCTGTTTGTTTAAAAAACAGAGGGAGAATATTTCACATTAAACAGCTCATTATTATTATTTTTTTTTAATGGTGTAATAAATTAATAATTACATACATACAAGAGAACTGTACCTCTTTGAAAAAGGCAGTTGTGAAATTACCCCCTTCAATTGCCATATCTCCCAACATTCTCTTCTGGTTGGCTTTTTTCAAAATGTTTTCCTCCACGGTCCGTTCACTGATCAATCTAAATAAAATTTAACATTAAAGAGATTCAGTGCGAAGAATCTAGATACAGTTTCCACAAAAGCATCCGCTGTGAATCATACTTGCCTTTCACAATTGAAATTCTGAAGAAAGTATAAATCTGTACAGAATCACATTAATTTTTTATTTTTATTTAATCTGAATTATTACAGGTACCTATAGATGTGAACATCCCTGGTTTGTCCAATACGATGGCAGCGGTCCTGAGCCTGAGCGTCCATGGTGGGGTTCCAATCACTATCATAGAACACCACAGTGTCAGCCCCAGTCAGGTTTACTCCCACACCACCACTCCGGGTGGACAAGATGAAACAGAAGATTCGACGGTCTGCATTGAAACGTTCCATCAGGGCCTAAGATTTAGAGAATGTCAGAGTAACCCACCAAGTTAATAGATGGTCTTACAGTCATGTAAGACCATTCAATTTGAAACCATTCAATTTGAAGACTATTCAATTTGAAATATGTTCATTGCAAGAACCAGATCTCTTCCCTTACCTGCCTCTGTTCTACTCGTGTGCTCCCATCCAACCGTAAGTAAATGTGCCCATGGTAGTTGAGGAACTGCTCCAGTACATCCAGCATGCGAGTCATCTGAGTAAATATGAGCACTCTGTGACCTTCAGACTTCAGTTTCCGCAGCAGAAGATGGAGAGTCTGCAACTTACCTAATTCAACACAGAAACCCACCATTATATACGGGCTATCTTTGTTGCATAATTGTTTCACAAAAATAAAACAAGATGGAGAAATATTTTTGTATTTCACAAAAACTGGTTCCCAAATACATTTGCAATGCATAAAACACACTAGCTTATAATTTATTTGTGCAATCAGCTGCATTTATTTCTAGACTGCTCCAATGTGTTGCGCATCCTCTGGCACGTGTTTGAACCACCTTGATTCATTTGTAGATTTCTGAAATCGCTCACACCCACTTCTGCAAATTAATCCATTATTTTTACTGGGTTTGCAAAAGGTTGCAAGACAATCTGGTACTCTGTAGAGTCGGTTACATGGCCCGTGACGCAGCATAAGCAGCAGTTTGAAATGATGTAGTTGACTGGCTTCATGTGTCTCAGAGGAAACATGTGATAGCCTTCACCATCCCCGGTTCGTAGCTGTGGTATGATAGGGAAGACCTGACTGGTGGGTGGAAATTGGCTAAATTAGGGAGAAAATCGCTTTACAAGTGCAGGCTACTAGCGTACTAGCTTCTACGATTCTCCTCAATCTTGACGGTCTTGTGTACAGGAGCACTTTGGCTTCCCAGTAAGCTGAGGGGCAGCGAGTGGTGGACTGGTAAGTTGGAGTGTGCCAAATCTGCCAAATGTGTATTTCTGTTACGGGTGGGGGGAGAATCAATTCACTATCGCAATTGGTTTTATTTATTCCAGAATTGATCATTCATATTCAGTTGTTTCAGTCTTTGCTTATAGACGAGGCAGATAGAAGTTACCACTTTTAATCCAGCAGAGGGCGAATATGTATTTGTTGTTCTCGGAGTATCACTTGACGTTCTATCCCTTTCAAGCGGACACTAGAAGTTCCGGAGTCTCCCACATATTGATGTCGGCTTCCCGACATCCGCAAATTATATACAATATACTGGCAATCTATTTTTTTTTTTTTTTTTTGAACGAGCTACTATTTCCAATAGTAGACGGGCTCTGCAGACACCGAAAGAGAGTGTGACGGAACAGGTCATGTTTTTGCAGGGTGGGATGGCAGCTAGTGTTAAAAAAAGTAAACAAAATTTGCAATACAAATCGAATCGTAATTCTTAAAAATCACAATATATATCGATTCAGCAACCAAGTATCGTGACAGTATTGATTAGAGAGATAAGAGTATCATCCCAGCCTTAATTTCTGTACTTTTATAATGCTGAGTTTTATATTATTTATTTAGCTGAAAATGGAAACCTATGGCACCTATTTCAGCAATGCTTATTTTTGCTGTATCGAAAATGTACCATGTCAAAGGTGAATTCTGTATATTGTTAAACCACTAATATTACAATGTATTGTGTGTGAGCAAACTGATTTGCTAATCATCTTTTATTATGACAACACATAATTTAAAACTGGTTTGTTAATGATGTTATTTTACAATACTTTTGATCGTGTAAAGCAGTGTGTATAGAATACGGGACAGGTAGGTTTAAAGTTTTGATGTTGCCCATTGTGCTTGTTTTGTCATGCACACTTGCCTTCCCTGGTTTAAGCTTGGGTACAGATTGTTAGATTCTATACCAAAAGTATCTGGATAATGTCTCCGGTAAATGCCAATGTGGTTACAACATAGCAAGGTAAATTGTGCCTGTAATACCTGAAACCTCATTATCAGGTAAATTACTGTTTGTTGCTTATTCATCCATCTAGCCACCAACTTTGCTCGGTAGCTATCTGCTTATCAACTGTATCGATCTAGACAGATAGATGACTCGACAGCCATATAGACAGGTAGCAAAATGGATAGAACATATCCGTCTTCCCCTTGAGGTACCAGATTCCCAGAGGCCATAATCAACCCCCCCAAGTCCCTTAGTTTAAAATGTAAATAATTACTTCCATAAGCTAATAGTCAATCAAAATGTAAGTCAAGCTAAATGTATTATAAAATGAACAAAATGGTGTACAGGAGGTTCAAGTCATGGCATGATGTGTAAACTGTACATTGAGCAATTCATGCAGCCAATTTCATAAATAAAGGGGGGGGGACAATTAATTTGGAAAACACAAATGTGTTTTTTCTTTTGTTTTTTTATATTTGTGTATTTCACTTTACTTTTGGGGAGCCCTGATCTTTATTTGCATGTTATGCAACAAAACTACCCAATACTTTTCACTAGAGCATCAAATACACCGGAGACAATTACAAACTTATTTATACAAGTTAAAAATATTTGCAATTCTCACCACAATTGTACTAGTACTCACCACAGTCATACTGGATAAGTCGCAAGTCAGGGAAGTGTGTCCGCATATTGCAGTAAATGCGGTGCAGCATATGCATGAGGGGAGAAAGATGAGCAGACAGTGTGGAGGAAAAAAGAGCCTGCTGGTAACCGAGGGAAGGAGGTGGATGGCAGCAATGCATGGTGATAGGCTTGGCCTCAACTGGAGGGATGACAAATGTGAACCTGTGGGGTGCAGTGGGACATTGGTTATACAACAAAGTGCATACAATTCTTTGATAGACTTAAAGAATATAAATTCATCCTGGTTCAGGAAGTCAGTGTTTAAGAATAGAACAGTAAGCATACCTGTCTATGACATCAAATATCAGGTGTAGCCTTTCCTCAGAACTGTAAATGGCTTTTCGCAGAGTTCTGCTCTGGTCCAGGTAGTCGCTTGTATGCTGGGATTGAGCTTTGAGACATGAACTATACCCCGAGTGTCTCCACCTGTTAATGATTGGTTTAGCCGGTGTGGGTCTAGGGCCTGGGAGGAAGGTGAGAAAATCCAGAACCTCTTGACCATACACAGGTTTTGCATTGCAGTGCAATTCGTTGATTCGAAAAATTTGAGAGATCCGGTCATCTCTCTGGGCCTTATGACGATCTGCAAGCCATGACTGTCAAAAAGGGAACATGAGTCAAGTCTGTTGATTCTATATTGGCATTTTAAATATTTTAAGAATAGGTTAACTCATCATTAGTGTCCAATATTATGACTCTCTAAGTAACAGTTTTGTCTTCTATGTAACTCGTACCATGTAAAACGGGGTTCGTGGTGGAGGTGGAGGCTGGATTCGGGGACGCTGAAATCCAAACGAACGGCTTTGAGATGAGGACACGGGTTTAAGAGTAAGAACATCACTACTGCTCTCTTCAACCCCTAATGAAGTATTTGCCTTAGCTACAAACAAAGAAAGAATAACAGAAGCCACCAAGATTACCATATACTTATGACATATATTGTAAAATAGAAATTCCAAGTGTACTATGTACTACATGCTTAAATAATTCCACAAAAAATGTGGAAATATTATACAAATTCTGATCCAGATTTTACTCACCTGTCCCTGTGCTTGGGGATTTTCCCTCCACCACCTTGAGCACAGAACGTGAAGGTTGGCCGGGGCTTGAGGTAGGAGCTTGAGGGGGAGCAGGGTGAATAGGAAGTCGCTGGGTATGCTGCTGAGGAGCAGGTGGTCTAAGAGCAGAGCTTGGGGTCCCATGTGGGTGCAACAAAACTGAGTGTGGATGGGCAACACGAGGAGATGGGGGCACAGCTAGAGTAGGGACGTGCCCACCCTCTTTGCCTGCTGCTTGGCGAACGACAATCTTAACAATTCCTGGTCCGCTTACTCTGGGCGATGGAACTGAATAACAGAATGGCAAATAATACAGGTTAAACATTTATTATCCCAAGCTGATTTTATACACAGAAAAGTGCCAATTCTTTTGGACTGGGCACCATACTATGGATTACAGTAGCAGAGCTAATTCAGTTGTTGGATCTGGCGACATGATTAGATTTATAGATTTCCTTGATCAGCTGAGTAGAAAACAAAATCAAGATGGAAACAGTGCAAAATTGCAGAAGCATTTATCCATATTTTAAATGCCTCTGAATCTGTTTCAAAAGCAAAACATGTCTCAATATCTTACATCACATAATAGTTAAAAAAAAGAGAGAAGCATTTGTCTATTCAAACACACACACACACATATATATATATATATATATATTTTTTTTTTTATACACACACACATACACATATACATACACACACACACACACATACATATATATATAAAAATAGAAATATATATATATAAAAATAGAAATATATATATATATATATATATATATATATATATATATATATATATATATATATATATATATATATATATATATATATATATATAGATATATATAGAAAGAACCACCGAAACTGCAACATCCATGAAATACTACCCTGTCACTTACCATCAAATAATACCTGTGTCTTGTTTCTGTCTAAGTTTGGAAACGAATTCAACTACGATCTTATAGGCCTTGTACCATCAATCTCTTATTTACCCCCTAATGGCCACTTATGCGCCCATGTCTTGCTCTGCTGAGTAACAGGTAGTTTGGTACCCAGGTTACAACACTGCAGCCATCAAGGTCAGAATGATTGTAATAAACTCAAGGACAGCGCCAGTACCTTGAGCAGCAGTGAGGGGTACTGCTAGTCCAGAGCAGGATGGGATTGTGCTGGTTGGGTTGGGATTTGCTGAGATGCTACCTGACTGACTAAGTGTATGGAGAACTGCAACCTGAGCTGGCTGACTAATAAGGTGGTGCTGCCCACCGCTGGATACCAGATGCATTACATTTCCTAAAGGGCACACAACCACAGAGGAGAAAGGGTTAGGCCATAAACTAAACCAGTACTTGCAGACAGGTGTGCAGGAAAATAAACCCAGGCACAGCTGTTCATGCAGATAATAAACCTAAAAGAACGCACATACCTTGGATAGACCGTGGCTGGGCAACGGGCACTTGGAGCGGAGCACCAGATAGGGTAAGCTTGTTACCCTGCAGTTGAAATGTGACGGGTTTACTGCCCTGACTGGACGACACTGGACGACCAGCCAAGGAGGCCAGCTGGGCAATACTCACCACCTCTCCAGCTGTATGAAAAATATTGAAATGAAAATATAAAAATCTCAAACAAAAAACATTGGAGAGATAAATACTTTGTTTTACATCAATATTATAGTCCAGTGCACTTACATGGTAATCTGGCCTGCATATCAGGGCTGAGAAGCACCCTCTGTGTCATGACGTTACTGGGGGGTTGAGGGGTAACAGACACTGTTGGGGCAGTGGAAGGTGGTGCAGGCCGAATACTCATAACCGGGTTTGCAGACACCGTGGAGGTAACACTTTGACATGCAGAAGCTCGTGGAGCAGCAACAGGATTGACAGGGGTCACTGAAAGACAAACTCTTAAATTAGGCTATATTTACTAAAAACAATTATTACAGTTCCAGCTAGTCAATGTTTTCATACACAAAGAACTAAAATACCATGCTAACCTTGAGGTGTCTGCTGCACAGGGGCCTGATTATGAGTGACCTCTGTAATTAGAGGTGGCTGTGGAAGCTGGACTGCGGGAGAGACTGGGCATGTGGGCCGTGGGTTATTCGATGTTGCTGCTGAACGTCCATCAGACTTGGGGAGTGGCTGAAACATCCTTTTACATAAACACATTCCAGTGCTGTGTTATTAGCTAATCATGATTTGGACAAATTAATGTACAGTGGTACATAAACTAATCAATTACAGATCAATTACCTGTTGACCTTCATGCGAATAGGTTTAGGTCTGGGTGGAGGCTCAGGGGACTCCATGATCTCCTGTATCAGCTGGCGTGTTACTTTCCTTTGAGGAAGGTAAACATCTGCTTGGTACCGAGAGACATGGCCTTCCAGACTGACCAGGTCAAACATAGAGATATCACAACGCTGTGAGAGGAGATACAACCACAGAATTTAGAGATACAGCTATAATACCATACAAAGGAATAGCCAAATAAAGCTTTCTAGGAGACATTACACATATGCCTTGAGAAGCCACCATACTATGTATTCAATTTGCACATTTTCTATGTTAAAAGCATCATTAAATAAATACTAATACTGAACAACAAGATGATACAACACAGAACATGGTTAACAATGTTTAAAGTGCCCAAAATTCTCACCTGAAAAGGGGACATGTCTAAGGCCTTCAGAACCAGGGAGGCAGTAAAATAGGTTATATTCTGAGTGATAAAGGGAGATTGGATTGGCCGTGGGTCAAACAGGTTAGGGTGGTTACACACTTTACGCAGCTGCATCAAGATGTTGATTACAGACATGAAGTGTCCACTGGCTAGGGTTTCCTTCGTTCTGGTGAATAGTCATACATGAAAATGGAGAGGGGGGGAAAAAAAACAAAAACAAATAAACCATAAAGCAAACATCTACAAAATAGAAGGATTTAATGACCAATCAACCTACTGCTTATTCTCTGCAGTAACATGATTTATATTACTCCCATGTCAACAACTGTATTCTATTGCATATTTGTTCACTGCACTCACGAGGCTTGTGCCATGAAGTCATCATAGAGAAAGCGTTGTCTTTTGGAGAGGCGACAGCGCACAACATGCTCATATTTCTTGGGCATTTGTTTCTCCACATCTGCTTTGATACGCCGCAGCAAAAAGGGCCTTAGCACCTAAGGGCAACGGTTATGTTCATTAGATGTGCTTCAGAGGACCACAAGCTATTGCAGGACAACCATTTGTAGGTGTGGGTGCAATTATTTAAGCATCATCCTCAGGAATGAGAGTACTCACCTTGTGCAGCCGTTTCACAAGACCCTCATTATATTCTTGGCTGCCTTCAATCATCCCTGTCAGTGGGTTGGAGAACCACTCTTTGAACTCACGATGGGACTGGAAGACATGCGGCATGAGAAAGTGCATGAGCGACCACAGCTCCATCAGACTGTTCTGCAGCGGCGTACCAGTAAGCAGTAGCCGCCGGTGACTTCATGTGCAGCAGAAACAGAGAGAACAGAAATCATGCCAGAGCAGTGTTACTTTTGAACAAAATTAAATAAACAGAAGACAAATATCTGGTGCAGAAAAAACAGGAAAACAATTCAGAACTATTCTTTAAGCACCTGTTGAAGTTTAGCAGACTCTGCCAACGCTGGGACTTGAAGTTTTTGATGTTTTGTGCCTCGTCCAGAATAAGGTATTTCCAGGACTTGCGCCTGAATGCCTGATGGTCTTGCAAAACCAGCTTATACGAAGTGATGCACACATGGAAAGCATTGGGTTTGGTCCAGCCCTAAGCAAAAATAAATAAATAAATAATCGAATCATAATTATCAGGTAATCAGAATATTGAAATGTCATTCTGATGCTAGTGACTAAATGTCTAGACTTACCTGTCTCTTAAGTTTGCGCTCTTTCTGGCTGCCGTAGTAAGTGAGAATTTTAAAGCCAGGGCACCAGCGTTTCAGCTCCATCTCCCAGTTCAGCATTACACTGGTGGGCACAATGATTAGGTGAGGGCCCCAGTTACCTGCAAGAAATGCAAGGATATTGTTTAAATGGTACAGTTTCCCTCCTGTCAGGCACTGATAAATTGCAAGATTAGATTCTTTGAAGCAACACCTAGATCTCCTCATACCTTTTTCACAAGCCAGATGTGCCAACAGGGCAATAGTCTGAATAGTTTTACCAAGTCCCATCTCATCTGCCAGGATACCATTAAGCTTCTTTTCAAACATGGTGACCAACCAGTCTAGTCCAATGTGTTGGTACTCACGTAGGTTGCCATGAAGTAAAAATGGAATAGGCGTTTTCACCTAGAGATTGCATATTTATTAAGTAAAATTTATTCATCCTAACCACAATTAACTCTGTCCATTAATTATCTATTCAAAACATACCCTAAAAAATTTATACCATACCATATTAAAAAAGACAACATACTCAATTTAATCTCATGTAAATTATAAGCTAACATATCTCCCTGCAGTTCTCGCCTGGTTTCCCACTGAAGCTAAGCAGAGTTGAGCCTGGATGGGGGATCTCCTGGGGAAAACTAAGGTTGCTGCTGGAAGTGGTATTAGGGATGCCAGCAGGGGGTGCTTACCCTGTGGTCTGTGTGGTGCCTAATGCCCAAGTATAGTGACTGGGACACCATACTGTAAAACAGCACCATCTTTAGGATGAGATGTTAAACCGAGGTCCTGACTCTCTGTGGTCATTAAAAAAAAAATAATAAAAAAAATCACAGGACACTTATCGCAGAAGAGTAGGGATACCCGAGTGTCGTGCTGAAATTCCCCCAGTGGCCCTTCTCTATCATGGCCCCCTAATAATTCTCATCTCTGAATCAGCTACATTGCTCTCTCCTCTCCACTAATAGTGTGTGGTGGGCGTTCTGGTACACTATGGCTGCTGTCACATTATCCAGGGATATGCTACACACTAGTGGTGGTTGAGGAGACCCCCCCATACTATATAAAGTGCTTTGAGGGTCTAGAAAACCACTATGTAACTAACTGACTAACTAACTAAGCATTAAGTGTCCCAGACACTGGCAGCATGCCATGGTTCCTTACACTTGTTGTGGCCAGGGTATATCCTTTAGGCTGAAGGCTTTCAGCAGTAGCAGCTATATGGCTGATCTCTTTTTTGGGACGTGGAGATGTGGGGACAGAAGGGCTGTGATCTCCCTCCCTTAGTAAAACCTCCATCCCCTCTCCTCCATCATCTTCATCCTCCTCATCACTTTCTTCAACTTCAGCATCCTCCTCTTCATCACTGTTTTCTACAGAATCTGAAAATTGAATTCAGAGAAATGGGACATAAATTGAGGCCAGAGGAACCATAACAACTTTGATACATGGTTGAACAACCAGTACAAATGTTATTTCAACACAATTAAAGTGATATTTCCCAAATCATCATACTTTTCTTGATCAACCTTCCACCATTGTAATACGGTCACGTTTTATGCTTCCAGGTTTTATTGTGCCAAAATACATCAAGAACTCCTGAAAGTGCAAATGAGCCTGGTGTTTTTAAATTAAAGACCTCTTTCAGGAATATCCCACTTTACCTAAGGAAACATCACTTTCATCTCCCTCAGTCTCTTCCTCTTCTTCATCTTCAGTTCCCTCTGATCCCGCCGATGACTCTGGTGATGGTAACGGTTCTTCTAAGTCAGAGGCATATGCCCCTTTGTACTTCTCTAGCAGCTCTTCCATACTCATCTCACCTGAGGATCAAGGGTACAACATATAAGCAAATATGAAACACTCTAGAACTAATCTTAAATGGAAGGGAGTTAAAGCTGTGATAAACTTAACTTGTCTGCATTTTTAAAAGATGTAAGAGGTAGCAAGACTCCCACAAGAGGTTTTTTTTTTTAAAGAAGTCTGTTATACTGTGGAAGGCATTTTGTTGATCCATTTGTTCTCTTACAGGGAAGGGCCAGTGCAAATCAATACAAGGTTATTCCAATTGATCACATGTATCCCATGATGAAACATTTCTATCCTGATGAGAATGGTCTCTTCAAGGATGACATACCCTAATCCAAAAGGAACAAGGGCAAACTGACTAGTTTGATAGGTATGAAAATGGTGGAAATCTATGACGTTTATAATGAACAGATCTCAACCCAATTGAAAACCAAGGGGAGATGTTGGACCTGTGTGGGTGATTTCCATCATCAAAACACCAATTGAGATATCTTTTGGAAGAATGGTGTTCCTGCGGTGGCCCAGCACCAAATTGTGACAATAGTACTACCTTTAATTTGTCTGTCTATATTAATCACAACCTGACTGACTTATTTTGGATAAAAAGAATTTAACCCAAATTTCTCCCAATTTTGAACAATGGTTTAACAAATAAATAAATGTAACCAAATCAATTTGTCATCAACAACCCCTCCATCACACAACACATGAAGCTAGCTAGATCTTTTTAGAACAGCTTCTAAAGCCACCTTTCTACTGCATGACTTGACTCA
Organism: Ictalurus punctatus; assembly: GCF_001660625.3. Lineage (NCBI taxonomy): Eukaryota > Metazoa > Chordata > Actinopteri > Siluriformes > Ictaluridae > Ictalurus > Ictalurus punctatus. The sequence goes on along the minus strand of NC_030428.2, from coordinate 13,363,161 downwards.
ACTCGCTTTACTTTTCTGTGCTTGCGTTTCCACTGCAGTTTAGTGCCGCCTCAACATCTTCCACTCGCCTTCACACAGCAATTAGGTTCTATTATTGAAGCCCAAATACACGGTCAGGCCGTATTCCAAATGCCTTTCCGTTCACTGAACATGGACCCTATTAAGGATGTAAAATAACGGCGTTCTACAACCTACGTAGTGCTCTTTACGACCACGTTAGATTCAGCAGTTACAGGAGTGACTTCGTTAAACGCCTGTTTGGAAATCGGTAACAAGCGAGATGTAAAAATCTAAGACAGATCCCGCCCACCCATTTAGTACTGCCCTTCCCAGAAGACAAAATACTAACAATTTACACCAATCATCCTGTTCAAAAGTTTACATCCCCCTGGCTCTTTATGTATTGTGTTACCTTCTTGAGCATCAGTGAATGTTTGCACCTTATGCAATAGCTGTGTACAAGTCCCTCAGTTGTCCTCAGTGTGAAAAGATGGATCTCAACATCATATAGCCACTGTTGGAAAGGGGTCAAATATGCAGAATATGCTAGAAAAGCAAAAATGTGCAGGACCTGGGGGATTTTTCTGAAGAACGCTGGTCAGTTTAACTGCTCAGGACAAACAAGGGACTCATGAACAATGATCACAAAACAAAAATTCGTGGATCATACAGGTAACGACGCACCGCATGAAGAATCAAGGGTACGTAAACTTTTGAACAGGGTAATTTTTAAAAAAATTAATTCAGCTATTATCTTGTCTTGTGGACTATGTGTAAACATCTGTTACGTGAAATAGCTTATTCAGGACAGTACTAAATCCAAAATAATATGGGAATTTTTATGATCCCTCTTATTTTGTTAAAAGTATTAAGATTTTGCAAGGGGTATGTAAACTTCTGAACACAACACACACACACACACACATACACACATACACACATACACACATACACACACATATATATATATATATATATATATATATATATATATATATATATATATATATATAGGTACTGGTTACCCTCTCTAGTCAAGTCATCAAGTTCCTCTGCATGGTCTCCATCTCCCTCAATCACCTCCTGGGCTTCAATGGTGTCCTCGACATCCTCCGCTTTGAAAGGTGAGAAGATTTACATAACCGTTTATTTAAATGCTGAGGTTGCTTTAAGATATTCACATGGAGTAATACGTAAAAGTAATACTTACCATCTTCCTCATTAGCTGAAAACTCTTTGTCCTCATCTTCAACTGTAGAGGAAGAAGCATCTGATGCTTCATCCTCAGATGCCGAGCCCTGTATGATAATCATGATTCACTGTATGCACATGTCTAGCACAGACACAATTGGACCTAAGAGTATTAAGACTGAGTTGAAGAGTGTTGCTTGTTAATAGTTCCTGCATTACCTGAGGGAGAGAGAGTGTACTAAGTAACTGGTCTAGTGGCAGGGTGCTCTCTTGCTTCAATAACTCAATCTCCTTTCTCTGAGACTCTGCATCATTCCCCTCCTGCTGCTCCTCCACCTCAATTGTCTCTTCATCATCTTCCTCCTCACATGGAGGCTCGAAATCAATATCTATAAAGAACAAAGGAATAATATTTAGAACATGCACAAGCCAATCGGTTTGCTGCCTGTAATGCTGGCCACTTTATCTAACGAATTGAGCATGCACACGTGCGCACAAAACTTTGTTAGTCAGACCATTTAAAATGCTTACGGAACACGTAAATCAGTTAACATAAAAACACAGGAAGTGACAAACACATTTTCAGTGCAGATACTCTTTTAGATTTTCTCACCATCTTCCTCAGGTGCATTAATCTGACTGTTACGGGAAGGAACACTGATAGGGGCTGCAGGTGTGGCTTGCAAGGACTGACTAAGCAGGTCAGAGTAGCGCTCCGTCTGGCCGACGATGAAGTCCAGCTGCAGATCCAGGGCTTTCTTACGTTTCTCTTCAAGCCGGGACTGTTGTTTGTACTGCACAACCTGTACGGGGTAAACGTGAAAGAGGCCATCAAAGAAATGATGGATAATAAACGTGTCTTAAAAAGGGACTTTTAGTTAATTATTCAGAAGTTCATTCACCAACGCAAAAGATTTGTCCAGTTTTTGGACTTGCAAATTGAGCACAATTATCCAACAAGTCACCTTCTCAACACTGCTCCAAAAAGCACGGACTTCCTTTGCAATGGAAGCAGCAATCCTCCTCAGTTTAGCATGCTCTTCACGCTTCGCTCTCTCCTCTTTCTGCCGTAGCTCCTCATGGTGCCGCATCACCATCCGAACCACCTGCCACCACCCAACATCAGTTTACTCAGACTGAAATCTCCATCAAACTTTGTGTGTATGTATGTATATATGTGTGTGTGTGTGTATATATATATATATATATATATATATATATATATATATATATATATATATATAAAAAGTACTTTAATGGGTAGTAAACAAAATCAATAAATTGCACAGGTTTACTTTTCTGGCTACGCCTCTTTTCCAGCGCCTTTCCTGTGCAAAGTCAGCAGAAAGCCACTGCATCTCCTCACAAAGGTAATCCCAGTGCACCTTGGGTCGGAGTGGCTCAGCCACACGAGATAAACGTTTTAGGGACCAGAAGCCTTCACGTTTCAGCGCAAGTGTCCGATGTTCAATCTCTGCCTCCTGTGAGAAATACTTATTAGTATCCTTCAAGCCAATGCAATAACCTTACAAGGAATCAATCCTTGTATACCTTATCTTAACAAGTAATCAAGAACATAAAAATACTTCAGTTACATGTTTAGCCAGCTCTGCCATATCAGTGTGCTTCTCTGAGCGAGGCCGTTGGCTGAATGCTTGATCTGACTGAGAGGCTCCACCAGAGTTCTGGGAAGAAGGCAGAGTGTGTTTGGAGTCTACAGATGAGGAAGCAGGAGGTGGTGATGGTGTACGAGAGGTGGAGGGAGTGGAGCTTGATGTCCCTCTGCCTGCTATCCACTGGCGAACCTGAGATTTGAGAAGAAACACAACTTAAGTAACAAATCCTGGCTAAAAGAAAGCAGACAAGCTGAGAGAACTTCAAGAACGTGTGTTTGGTTTTTTTAACAAAGACTATTGGATCTATACAGAAGTTTAACCCTAGTTTGTTTCTGTCCTTATTACATACAACATGCAATAGTGATTTTCTGTGACTTCACACCAAGCTTCAGCTAAGTTAGAATTTTGAGAAGTGACAGCTTGCAAAGTGTGATGGTCTCAGAACAAGAGATGTCAGGAGAAGATTATGACACCTCTTACCTTCAATAAAAAGGCCTGTGTGTCTGTCCTGCTCTGTCCATGCTGCAAAACACACATGGCTCAAACATGCAGCCAACTAGGGCATCATAATCGGATGGCATTCACATGGCTACGTGAACATGCACACAAAGTGGTCTGATACACTGATGGTTAACAGATGGCTAATGACAACTTTTGTTCTGATGCTAATTCACTTGAATAATTAGCTCTCTAAAACAAATACAAGCAAAAAATAATCAAGTAATTAAGCAATATAGCTTACACAGCATGCGTTCTATAAACATAAGGCATAAGACACACCCAATGACCATTTCCTTACCTTATTTTGCGCTGGACTGGGAATAACAATGCTTTCATTGGTCTGGGCTTCTAAAGAACCATCCGCTTCTCCCTCACTGCTCTCTCCTATAGAAGCATCAAGCTGCTCAATAGCATTGTCCCTTGCGTCCTTTATTTCTGTCAAATGTTGAACTGGTGAGTGTTGTTCCTCCACCTCCAACAACATAGAATCTTGGCATGGCTGGTTAGGAGGACCTTCAGACTGAACAGTGATGGTACTACACATACTGACTGACCTGGAGGGCAGTCTTGGTGAGATATGGGTCAGAGTTTGGGTAGATGAAGCAGAGATTAAGAGAGGCTCGTCTTGGGGAATCTGCTTTTCAAATTCTAGACAATGTTCGGATTTGATTAATGTCTGTTTTTTAGATTCATCCTTTGAAGATGAACCAGTAACATTACAGGGAGCATTTAGTACATGAAAGCTCAGAGGTGCTGGGGCTGCCTTTTCAGCTGCAACATCTGTAGTTAAGTCATATTCTGAAAGGCACTCTACAGAGACTCTATCTAGGCAATCACTAGGGGTACCAGATGGGCTCTGGCTCCTGGAAACTAGAGCCAACATTGGAGGTTGTTTGAGGAGAGCCTCACCTCTCTTTAGTATAAGCAACTTTGGGTCAATAACACTCGATGAAAGAGAAACCTGGGACACGTCAGATTTATTTTCTGTGGACCTCACTTGTTCTTCATGAACAGCAGAAGGGCTGTTGATTAGGGCAGAATCTAACACATTAATTGTATTCTCAGCACTTGAACAAAATGTGGGTTTTGACACCATATTTTCCATGCAAATATTTGCTGAAGAGGTTAAAGAGGTTTCTGATAAATTCTGAGAAGCTAAAACGGTTGGTGGATGAGAGGAGAGAGGATCTTGTGTCAATGTTTCTCTTAAAGGTTCAAAAGAATGTTTATCTACAGGTAGTTCTACACCCTTTTCTGGTAACAGCAGCTTAGCAGCTTCGTGAATAGCATCTGGGGGGAAGCAGGGTACGGTGCACTCATAGACTGCAACAGATGTCTGTGATTCAGGACAATGCCCCATAGCTTCTGTGCTAACGTCAATCATCTCAGCATCCTCTGTGCTTTGACACTGCCCATCTATCAGTGGAGAGTGATCACTTACAACCAACCACGTATCCTCCATCCCCGGCTGCACTAGAATACCTACGTCAATTAAATCTTTCACATCAACAGCGTTTAGTCCAGAGAAAGCCTCTGAACCCGCATCATGCTTTTCATCCATATTCATATTACCAGATGTTGGGATACCATCATTTAGGCATTCCATCTGTGGGAGCTTATGATCTACTAGAATGGATTCTTTTCCTTGTTGGATCAAATAGTCATTTTTAATCTGAGAGAGACATGGCTCATTTGAGTCTAATCCCTCTGAATTTGTACATTTATTTCTGTGTAAGAGTATATAGCTCCCATCTGGCTGGTGATCTTGATATGGACTCATTTGCATACTTTTGGCACAGTCATTCTGTTTCACAATACCATGTGATGCACTGCAAGCAACCACATGGGACCCTTCAGTCACTTTGGGGGTCTGTATATTGTGAGTGCATGTCTCATCCCCCAACACCTTTGGTTCTATAACAGAAATATCACAACATACTCCTGTTCCATCTAAAGAAAGAGTCTTAAGCTCCTGCCCAACACTTGCACTAGTCTTGTTCCCTGTTAAAACAGACTTAGGGGTTCCACTGCAGTTCATACAGTCAGGGCTCAGCTGGTTTGCTTGTGTAACATGTGTGTTCTGAGGATGGTTAGAGGGATTGGGTGTTTTCGGAGGGAAGGCAGCATTAGGGGTGGAAACTGCAACAACAGAAGGTTGTTGGTGACTTTTAGAGAAGCATCCGTTAACCTCATCCGTGTTATTTGGAGTGCCATTTCCATTTCCTGGGGAAACAGGTAGTCTAGACACAGATTCTCCTTGCTTTGCAGAGATCCCCTCTGTGTCTGAGTAATGCCACTCTTTTTCAGATGCCGTTGAACTTGAATCAACACTCCCTTCTTCATTTGATGCAAGTGTCTCTTTAGTAACTTCATCCACGGAATTACTGGACTCATTAAGTATTTCTGCGTTGGCTGTGATGATTGCTGCTGTAAGAGGCTGTTGCACAATTTTATGGACATCAGACACGAGCAGTAAACTGCCCTGAGGTGAGTGCAGAGATGGTACAGTTTGGAACGTACTGTCTCCAGGTTGCTTATGGTCTCTGTCTGTTGCTTTATGTGTAGTGGAGACTGCAGAGCTGGACAGAGTTGTGGGAATATAGGTGCTCTGTCTGGCCATGTGCTTTGTTCCATGTACTTCCTCTTTACCAGTCTTTGATTTGCTTTCCAGATATGGTTTCTCTGGAGCCAGGGGTCCCTTTTCCATCTTAACTGCAACTCCTGGGTTAGGGGTCCAATCCTGGCAATGGCCAGTTTCCTCTGCCTTTTCTGTCTCCCTGTGCTCAAGACTAGATTTCTCAGTGTTATACCCATGATGCAAATCCTGCCTTTTTCTAACATTGCCTGTGTCACAAGCTGAAAGTCTGTCTGAGAGAATCTGTGAGTGTCCTGCATCCATGGGCACTGGTTGTCTTTGGACAGCTTCAGTGCTGCAGTCCAAGGTTGACACCTCCTCAAGCTCCTTGGTGTTGCACTTTTGCCAAGCCATTGTGGTGGTCTGTTCTTGATTTGCAGCTTGCATGTTTGCTTTCTGCTGCTCCATCTCAGTGGCAGGGCCAAGCAGTGGTGGTGGTAGTGAGGCAGCTGGTACCGGCTGCAGGACATGCTGGGGTGGCCCGGCCACATTCTGTGTAGCCGTAGGGATGCCACCCAGCACAGCCGGAGGGGTGCGCTGCTGCACCACCTCCTCCCCAAGTCTTCCTCCTTCTGGACTGCTTCTTCTACACACTGCACCTGAAAGAAAAAAAAAAACAAAAAAACAAATAACTTCAAATGGTTACAGTAAAGATGTACACACAATTAACAAAGGAGCAGGAAGCAAGGCATCACCTGTATGTGGTGTAGGCCCAGTCTCTTCTGTGCTTTCCACTTCCAGGATGCTGAGATCAAAGACACCACTGCATCTGGGGGGGGGGGGGGTAAAAAAGATACTATGGTGGACTTGATACATTGTTTGTGGAAAAAAAAATGGTTAATGATAAATCAAACAAATCAATCTCCCAGGCCTGTTTTGTTCGTGTGGTAAGTGTCATCAACTTCCTACATCTACTACAACTTCCTCAAACTTTCTTACATGTGCTTTCAATGATGGTGAGCCAGGAACTAAACAGCATGACTATAGTAATGTTACCCAACAGGGTAGGATAAACATTTTATCCCCAATGTGATTCAGTATATTACCCAAAAAAGTGCAAAATATAGTTGGTTTGTATAGAAACAGTCTTGATTTTAGTAAATTAGCGCGCTCACTAATGGGAACAGATCAGGTGAATGGGCTCTCATTATGTAGCCAACAAGCAGGACTGCATCTGCGCCCACTCTATCTAACAATGTTGTGGGGGTTAATTAGCAATTTGGCTAATATTTGAAATAGGTTCTTCAGCAAGACAAATCTCAGCTTGTTTAAAAACGCAAGGCAAATGCACCACGGATTTCTTTTCTCAGTATTCGATAGTAAGTTTAGTGAGCGGCGGCAAATCTCTGCGGCGGTGTGGCGCCACTACACATGGGCCTCAGTATGATCACCAAGAACCACAGCTAGCGGTGCTTGGGCTTAATATAATGGCAAATACAACCATTTAAGTGTGGGGAAAGAAATGTACATGTTCGGTGCTTTGCAAGCCATTGCAAAAGAAACTTAAAGAAAGCGTAGCTAACACGGCGGCTAGCTAGCTCACGCGCCATTTCAAGCTTAAACGGCGTGAACTGCTGGGACTGGTATTGGGAAAACACCTGGACAGGGCTGTATTTCTGGGTTAAACGAAATAGTTTCAGCCCTGCTAGCTAACACACCGTAAAGGTAACGTCCGCGTTCTTTCATATACCGTGAGCTGCCTGCCTAGCTAGCTAGCGTTAGCCAATGGACAACTCGATGACGTCACTACGCGGGGTCATGCGTGTTGATCAAAAGATGACTGTCAACATTTATAATCCTGCAATATGCTACAAATTAAATTCCTCGTCCCTATGATTATCTTCAAATAACTTAAAAAGACAAAGGGTCTATGAGCATTGTAACAAATATACTTTGAGGATTTAATATAAAAGGGCTGTAAGTTAAAATGGAAATAATCATCTAACAAATAAGAAACTGTTCAAACAGACTGTATTTCGGATCCAATTTGTTTTGAACTATGTTACACACAGCAGCATGTGTAGCCAGGGAACGTTAATGTAGCTATATAAATGTTTTCAGTTTAACTGAACTCGAACTGCAAGCTGACCAATGTGACTGACAAAGGTTTTAGGCAAAAGTTTGGTGGTATTACCTTTAGGTTATAAAACACGCTTAAAGTGCTCGCTGTTCGGCCACAAAAGCCAACCTGACACGCAGCCATTTGAATTCAGTGTATTTTTCAAGGTTGTGTTCATCAAATGAATGCACAAAAGTGAACTTAACCCGGACTATCAAAGTCCCCTACTGCCTCCAAATACCCCCTCCCTCCCACCCGCCGCTTACATTTCCCCCTCCTTCCACCGTCGCCGCCATCTTAAGTTCCCACCTACCTGAAATTTCCGAGCACTTTTCTTTTACTAAATTCTCGTTGAAGGAGTCGCCATCCGCGTCAAATCGCACTCAATCCGTGATTGGAGTTTTCCAAACTACCTCTCGGTACCCAACGAGGTACTGGCAGGTTCGTTTGAGCAAGTTAAAGACCGGTCCGAGAGAGACTGGGTTTGGATCGCTGAATCTAGCGGTTGCGGGGAGGAGACTTTCGACGCAGCGAAATGGAGGAACGAGCGACTGCTGACAAAGTGCGGACCGGATCAACATCTCGCGAGATTTGTGTTACCGCACTACTTCCGCATCGCGTTTCTGACCGCTAACTAGCTACAGTTTTCGGTAAGGTGTTGCTTCATTTAGTTGTAACATTATCGGACATTTTAAACCTGTTGCTACATGCCCAAGCTTCACGTCGTTCTATAAACTGCCGAGACTTGCTGCGTGAGATGTTAGCGTTGGCTAGTTATAATACTGAATGCGGTAGTATGGTAACTACGTTCCATTTCGTCGTTACTACTTGCCTTTTACGTGTGAACGACAACTGTAAGGAAACGTACATAGCATCAATACAGAGAGGGACTCTGTACCTGAAGTAGTAACTCATTGAATTATCAAAAATAGTGACAATATTTCGAATTTAATCTCTGACTAATTTGAAGATCATATGTACTATCGCTCACTACTTTAATCCTAGACCAGTAGTCACAAACCCTTCCGGACTTTGTCTCAACAAAACCCCCAGAGCCCAACCAACCAAGTCTTCGGGGAATTATTAACCGTTTCCGTTTCAGGTTGTGGTGTTAAAGACCTCAACTCTGGTAAATTAGGGCCTCAGGAGCACGACTGATGACCAGTACCCCGGAGCAAATGATTTTTTTTTTTACACCACTCTTGAGCGCATCAGCCTTACACAGTTTAGCTTTCCTTACCGCTGACACACTGCTCATCCAACTGCCAATGCCTCCATGGATGGGCTCAGGAGGGTAGGGAGGAAATCAAACTAGATCAAGCAGAGGCCCACAGGACTGCCCCTGTCCAAGAATAATAGTTAAAAAAAAAAAAAAACTTCAAAGCGTATTAATCCCATGCTTAATAATAATAAATAATAATAATTCAAACAAGGGATTTGGAGGAAATCCTGGTGGACAACTGAGTCAAAAGAGTTGCAGGAAGTAGCAACAACTTCTATATTTAGATTAAATTGGAAATAAGTATGATTTGTAATGCCACACAGGGCACTACATACAATGAAGCAATACATAACACACATGTAAATAAACAACAATTTTGTTTAATAATTATTCTTACTTGCTTTCTTTTTGAGGGGAACATATTTATAGGTATAAAACTGTTTATCTTAAATAATTAACCAGTAATGTCTTGTTCTCCAGTCCCTTCATTCCTGCTGTTGGTTTGCACATACAAAACCAGCATCCTTTTACTCAGTTGATGGTCCATGCTTGTATGAAATGCATCTTTTACGGAAAATGTTTGCCCACATAGGGATGTTTAGACCTCATCACAATAATCTTTCCACTCATAAATATATTCATCAATCAACAGCTAAGAGGACAGGTTTTGTCAGAAGTACAAACTCAGTTCACAGGCATTTGCTATCACCTAATTTCTTGAAGCAGTTTTACTGTGCCATTTTTTTTTTTAACTGTCTTGCTTTAACAAGGGAGTGCCACTGCTGAGACCTGAAACAATGACATTATAACAAACAGTGAATATGTTTATTATATAAGGTAATTAATGTTAACAATAATAATAATTACAAAAGGAATATCACTATTCTACTGTATTCTGTTCCAGCTCGATAGAGTCAGAGAGTGTAGGAAAATGGGAAAGTTTGTTTTCCATTTAAATTTTAAAATATCAAACAAGATGTACAGTTAATAATATTTTTTTTTAAAGATTAAAATAAAATAATTCTGCAGACGTTCATTGTAACGTTCATAGAAGTTGTGCCTCTGATCACGGTCTTGCTGTAGATGCATTGAGAGCAGAAAGCGGACAATGTGTTTCTTTAAAGTTCATTTTCCAACAGTGCGGATTCTTCAATCTAGTTATAGAGCACACACTAGACAAACAGAAAAGCACTAATTAAGCGGTCTTGGATACCATTTCCCACTTCTTCATATGCAGATCTCAATCTCTATAGCTGGCTTTTTTTTTCTTCTTTTTACACAGCCATGAGTTCATAAATGGGAAATACATGTCACGCAATGCAGTACAATGCAAACTATCTCTGAATACACCTCTGGTGCCATCAGCCTGGAGACAACCCTGCAGGGCTTGTATGTATATTTCATATTAAAGAACATGGCCTTCAGTCTCTGAACATCCACAGGCCTCTTTAAGAAAATCCTAAATATAAATGAAAAGCACTGGAAGGGGGAGGGGGAAAGAGTACCTTAAATTGCACCAATATAACCACAGTGGATAAATATACTGAGCAGCCCTCTGAAGTGTCTCTGCCCTCCACTCAGGTAATCTGAACACTCGTATGATCACTGTAGCTTTAGCAGGCTTGGGGTGTCCTGCTTAAACCTCTACTTCTAGGTTTGCAGTTCAAGACCAGTAAATCCCTAGCTTCAGCCTTGCCTAGTACTATCTGGACTCTCCGTCCTTATGTGAGCTGAACAGGGCCAAATCTCCAGCCCCACCAAGTCTGGAGCTGCGAGGTGGAGTGGAGGTCCTCGTCGCAGATGAAATAAGTGGAGGGGGTGCCCCAACTGGCATGGACGCAACTAGACTGGGTGCCTTGGTGAGAATTCCATTAGGGACATGAGAATGCGGATGCATTGGGCCCAAGCGTGAATAGAGGCTTTGGTGATGTGAAGGTGTGGAGGCTCCTGGAGGATGGAGCTGAGTGTGAGACAACAAGCCTGCATGCAGCTGCTCTAGGTGGACTGCATGAGATGGGCTGGGCAGGTGAGGTGTAGAAAGGTGTGGATGCAACCCAAAATAACGCACCCTTTCAAAGTCCTCACGCAGTATCTGTGCGCGCTGTTCCTCATCCAGCAGCCCACCTCCATGGCCACCAACCTGATGAGGGCGATCAAAAGGATGAGACATCAACCCAAACTCCGGCCGGGTCGCAGAGGACGAAGCTGAAGTGGAGGTAGGTGGATGATGGGGGCCCACTGCCACTGCTGCCACTACAGCAGCTGCTCTCTCTGCCTCAAAGTATCGTGCTTGCTGATGCTGCTGAAATAAACGGGACAAGTGCGGATCAGTGCGCAGTGCAAGATGGGGATCTGGTCGTTGGGCTAAGATCTCTCTACGTTGCTGTTGCTGCTGCTGAGCAGCAATTTCCCTCCAGGGATCCCAGGGGAAGCTGTGAGGAGCCTGTGAGTGGCCTTGAGGTGGTGTATGTGGATGTGTTGCAAATCGATCTGTCGGACCTCCTACAACTAGTCCAGCTGATCCACCAGCTCCACCAAGATAAGCCTCAATAGCTAACCGGGAGCGATCCAGAAGTGGAAGATGATGGTGGGTAGGAGGAGGAAGAGGCACTCCAGATGTGGGAGTCAACGAAAGGGTTGAAGAAGGAGTTGAAGGATGGTGTGTGTGGCGACTGTTAGGCCGCTCAAAGCTATGAGGGGGTACGGCTGGATGCGGCACCGAGATGGGCACTGGCTCAGGCTCCTCCTTTCTCTCCTCCTTGACTTTCACCGGGGGATGATGCAGCCCAGGAGTGAGATTAGTAGAAGGCTTAGAAACTGGAGTCGTCGTCCGGTCAGGCTTCTTGACTGGAAGTGAACTGACTGAGGAGGAGGAAGAGGCTGGACCACTGCTCTCTCTTTGGGATGGATGGGAGGTTTCTGAGCTGAGACCATGTGCCTGTCTACCAAATATTTCCAGAGGAGAGGAAGCAGGTGGGGCATTTGGAGGAGGGGTTGCAAGAACAGAAGACGTGGATGAACGAGGTCTGTCTGGTGCTGAGGAGGTTGATGCTGGTACCCTGGACGATGAATGCTGTCTTTTGTCTGACTCTCGATCTCGTTCCCTTTCCCGCTCTCTGTTTTGTCCATCAGATTGAGCAGCAACTATGCTTAGGGGCCCCAACCCATTCATGTGAGAGCTGGGAGTGCTGCTGCGGTGCTTGAGTGCACCAGGGGACATTCGCACAGGTTGACGACCATAAAGTAGACTGTCCCTAAGAGGTGATATGAAACACAGTAAGCATTTAAACAATTATATATATATAAATCTGTCTAAGATTAAATTGGTATAGTTACTTAGTCTCATAGACAAAAGGTATTTATGAATATAGGGAGGTGTGGCATACCTATCTTTTTCATCTTTTATTTGAGTCAATTCTCTTCCTCCCATATCTTTCCCTCTATCTCTGTCATCCCTTTTTTCTAGTCCTTTGGCCCAAGCAGGCCCTGAGGAGAAAGGAGGGGCAACATGTAGGCGATTCCATGGATCGTGTGGGTTCCCCAATCCTCCTACTGCACTTGCAGAGGATTCTGCCTTATGGCCAAAAACTGAACTAGCACCTAAACCGAAAAGAACACACAGAAAATGGGAATACATGGAAACGTGTTGAATCAAAATATGTTTCCTTAAGCATGTCAATATTTTGACCTACCTAGTGAAGGGCTACCCAGTCCCCCAAAGGCACCAGCACCCAGTGCTCCCAACGGTGGAAAGGGGGGTGAGCGGCCATATGGATCTGTAATGCACAACAGCCCACATCAGGATTGATTATGCCGATCTCAGTCACGCACTTATTGCTAACAGAGAACTACACAAAAATGGCCAAATTTAGCTGCTTGCTTTGGAGAGTACATTTATTTTATGCCCAGTTTTATGTCTGCTGCCACTCAACAAGTTGAAGAGCTTGATTACCTTTCCTGTATTATAATATTTTAGAAAACTAGGCTAGGGTACAGTTAAGCTCAAAGTCAGCTCACTCATCCAATCTCTTACCCAGATGTGTTGCTGGGGTGAGGAAAGAGGAGTGGGGCGTTGATGGAGGGATGAAGGAAGTGGAGGACGGATTGACTCCACCTGAGAAGACACAGGGGTCAACTCAAATAAAAATATTTATTTAACACCCTTTAATGGAGTACCACTGAGTGTTTATTTCATTCAATGTTTAATACTCTGATGTTAGATCCTCTCCAAGCCATCTGATAAAACAGCAACTAAGTTGCATGTGTATGTGAGACAGCATAGTTTTATGTATTGTGTAAAGCCAAGTCAACTGTCTGTATCTTAGTTATTACAAGTTCTAATAATAGCCTCAAATGAAGAATAGGATATATCCTCTTGTGTGAGTGTGGATAAGGAGTCTCTGTTGGGAAACATAGGTGTTCAAAAGAAATACACATACTAGCAGCTGCAAAGAGACTGCCAGGTCTAGTGAGATCATGGGTTGGAGGTAGAGGACCTCCAAGTGCTCCAAGACTGCCTATTCCTCCAATACCGCCAGGGCCAGGGAGACGGGGTAGAGAGTCATTACGTAATTCCAGCTTTTGAGGATCTGCATGCATCAACTGGAAGAGTTCAAAGCATGAGGCATCAATATAAACTAAATTGCTAGCAACAATTCAGAACAGTAATAACAGAATACCAATATGCTTTTGAGACATATTCTACTAAGGAGACCAAAAGAGAACGGGCAAAATAAATGAACAAACCTTAACTTTCTCCTGATGCCTCAAAATCATCCAGGCCACACGCACATGCATAGCACACCATTTTCCAGGCTTCTGCAGTGTTGTAAGAAAGTATGAACGCTATTTATCAAAAATAAACATTATTTATTTATTTAAACGACAGTTTGATGAACAGAGAAGTCATACTTACATTACTGACTTTCAATGATGGTGCAAACGGGTCCGTTATCTGTGTAAATAAAATGAGAATTATCTCATCCAATATTAAATGGTGTGTCAATTTACTACAAATCAGACAGACAGACAGACAGCATGGTAACACATTAGAAATACAATACCCTAGGGTCTTTAGGTTGGAGGTGGGGAGGCACAACTCCCAAGCGAGCAGGCATATCTGGAGCAGTTCCCTGGAGGGCAACAAGCTATCACAAGACACCGTTGTAAACCGTTACAAGTACCAATACTTCTAACTGCATGCATTAACTTTAATGTTTCATAAACTACATATAATAAAAGGATATAGTTTTTTAAATCAGGTTATTGTGTAAAATTCATTTTAAACCATAATACATAAATAAAATTAAGTTTACATAATTTTTTTTGGTTGACTGTGATATTTAAAAAATAAATTAATTAATTAAGCTTATTTAAAGCTAATTAAAGCTATTGTTAAAATAAGGCAGTGGTCAGCTCCTTACCTTGGGTTGAAAGGCTCCTTGCAAGGAACTAAATGGTCCAGTGGGGGGAATTACAGGCTGGATTCCAGGCACAGGTGGTGGGTACTGAGGAAAATACTTGTAGCAAAATAATACAATTTCAGAAAAATGCCACTCCATATTCAGACAGGAGAAAATATGAGTCCAACATCTTCGGATCATTTTACTGACTCGGAACTTTGAATCTCATTCAGCAAAATGAACAAATCCTTTTTTCGGGTCATTTCTTTCATTTCATCAGAATATAATTACAGTGTTACATGTTAAATTCTCCAACACATCTAGTATTTAATAAACTATAAAATTATAGGCTAATGCAACCAAGGCCGAATTATGAGAAACAGAAATTATTAATTAATAGCTTAGCTGGGTCTTCAGGCTATGCAGTCTGTTAGTTCACCTCACCTCCAAATCCGAGTCGTTCTTTCTTTTGTCATGTCTGTTCCCAAGAAACAGAAATGATTAGTTAATCTCTCGAGTCTTCGGGTTCGAGTCGTTCGTTCATCCCGTTTCCGGTACTGCATGCTGCATTAACTATGGGCCGGACCAGAAGAATGAACGACTCAAGACGTGAACTAATCATTTCTGTTTCCTGTACAGAACCTATGGGGATGTCGCAGTGCATGCATGGTCAAAAATGAACGACTCACACTCTGAGACGACTCGTTGTTCCCAAGTCATATTAAAGATTTGTTCAAAATGAACGAATCTTTCATGAACGACACATCACTACAACGTCTTTGTTAACTATTCAGATATCATATGTTGCAGCTTTTGTTAACTGATAATAGTGTCATGTTCACTCCAAAAGCAGAAAACTTACTGGGTGTCGAAAGAGGCTGTCTATCTTGCCTGTGAATTTCTCAAACTAGAAAAGAAATAAAATCTTTTGTTAATGATATATTAATCTTACTCACAACAAGAGTGCAAAAAAAAAAAAAAAAAACAATGGATCAACAAGAACTAGTCACTGAAATTAGTCACTGGCACTTGTGGCCTCCTCACCATTGGAGGAGCTGTAGCAGGTGGGTGCAGAAAGTGTTGGTGAGTGTGGGTGTGCTGGTGCTGATGGTTGTGCTGATGGAATTGGTAGGCCATTGGTGGGATAGAGGTCTGAGCCTGCCCTGTCCTACTGGAGCTCCCAGAGCTGGAGGAGGAAACGGAGGCGCTGCCTGATGCTGAGCTAGCACTCACTCCAGCACCGCTCCCAGAGGCTCTGCCTTCCCGCTCTGCACCTTGAGAAGCCAAGAAGTGCGAATTCAGCTCCTGCCGGAGCAGCTCCGGATCTATATGAATCAGAGAACAAACAATTTAATTATCTACACAAGAGAAAAAACTTCGTAACTGTACGATTTAGTCTTTGTAGTTGTGTGCACAAAAGTGGAGTGAAATGTACCTGCTGAAGAGCGAGGGGACACTTGCAGAAGAGGAGGAGGTGGAGGGAGACCAGGCGGAGGGGTGAAGAGAGCACCAGGGCTTGGGCGTGATGAAGGCCGCAGCACACCAGATGGCCCAGATGGGCCTCGGCCTGCAGACACACTAGTGGGCACACTAGAGGGAGTGGGCGGTCGAATTGATGAGGAAGAGGTGGATGAAGATGGAGGCTTAACTGAGGTACTGTTCCTGAATTTTTTTTTTTTTTTTTTTTTTTTTTTTTTTTATAAATAAAATAAAATACACAGCATACCAAAGTTAGGGGAGAATGATTGATTCAGTGACATTTCAAGTACTTCTGTAAGGAAATACTCTAGCACACTGGCAAATACAGTTTGTCTTACTACTCAAGTAGTTAATTCTGTCCCTGGTTTTAAGCATTTTATTTTTGTTACAGTAAACATTGAAGCTTGGCACTGAACTTCACTGACCTGTTGTTGGTACCCATGCCATAGACACCTTGTGAGCGGCCAGGGAAGGAGAAGAACGATTTCGATTTATGTTGCGAGGGGCTGCAATCATGGCGGTGGTGTGGTGCAGCATTTCCATTTTGCTCAGCCAGTGAGGTGGAGACAGAGGCAGGAGAACGGGGCAACAGAAGTGAGGATGAGGTAGAGGTGGCTTCAGGGTATGGCAGCTCCAGACTCCTCTCCTGACTACGCTCCAAGCCAGAGACTCGGGGAGTCACTGACAAACGAGGTGGCCCACTGCAGCCATTGCTCACAGGAGAGGCCAAAATTACTGGGTTGGAGGACACTGCAGGAAAGATACAAAATGTTTTATCATAAGCTCATCTCTACCAAGAAATAGATACAATCTCATGGCAGTAATAAAATTTTGAAGACAAAGTTTCTATGCATGTTAGGGCATCTATATTGTCCAAAAATAACAGTTTTGTAAACGAAACGATCATATAGCAATGCTATTATATAACAAAAACAATATTACACACCATGGGCCTTCCTAAAAATTCCAGGCTTATTGTAGTGATTGCTAATTATAATGGTTAAAAACCATTAGATTTTCTCGAAGATTTCAGAAAGCGATATGTGACTAAAAAGATGGATTGCTGGTAAACTAAAAGGCTGATATATTTATTTTTTTGCCGGAGGAACACATCCACTTCCAAGGCTGGACTATTTACATAGGATCATGCAATTTTGCATTTGTTTGCATATACATTAGAAATGACATAAGTTGACTGGCTTTCACATGCAATTTTTGATGATAAATTCACACAGTATACAAGTGGTTTTAGCATCTAATGTAATAATACAATGAACTAGAGTTCAAAGTAGAAAGATATAAACATATATACCTTCTCTAGTGCTAACGGTGAATGTAGGCTCCATATCATTGTCAGAAGCCTGAGGCAAAACAACAAACAAAAAAAAAAAACAAATGTTAAGTGATATTCATTCAAATTTAGTTAATGCCCCCAAATTATCAGTACAAAAGAAATGGCTCACCTTATCCCCCGACTCGCTCTCTGCATCACACTGAGAACAAAGTGACAAAGACAATAATGGCATGCTCGGTTTAAGTATGATCATGTGTAAAACATATCTATACACACACAATGTGTATTCTTAATTAAAGTACAAAAATATTTACAAAGCCCATAAAAAGAGACATTCTTACAATGTATCCTGTCTCCATGAGGTTTCCTGACACCTATAACACAATTCACAAATGTTGGTTGCAGATTAAATGTTTTTTTAAGAAGCAGCAGCAAAAGGCAATTAAAAAAAAACAAACATTGGCATTCAAGGAGTCAGATTTTTTTGGTATTCAACATCACATAAACAAAATATATATTATCTGATGAATCATAGTTGATCATAGTTTGGCAGTGATGGCCAAGAGAAAAGCAAACAATAAACTTGACCAACTTACATGCTGAACCTGAACATCAACTGAAGTACTAATATCTGACAATAAACTGATATTATAACTAATTAGACTTATGACGAAACTCTGTTCCTCACCTTGGCCTCTCTCTTTTTCTTCTCATTTCTACGCTTCTCCCAGCTACTGGTGGTGTAAGTAGCCGGAGCTCCTTCCTCTGGCTCTGTGAGCGGCCCTCCGTTCTCATCCAGGCCTCGCTTCCTTTTGCTCCCTCTCTCCATAAACATACCAGCTCGCTCTGGCGGCTTCAGAGAACAATCCATCTTTTATAATGCACATGCAGAAAATAAACAAGATATAACATTACTAAAATTACCCCCCCCCTCCCCCCCTGTGTATTATGTAAAATAATTAACTACAAAAATCTCTGTTGCGCAAATTGCCCAAAAACCACAGCTTACAGAAAAGCAAATAAATCACCCAAAGATTTACAAACAGCATAAGCAGACTAAACAGATCAAATTACTACATCCCACTTTCTTACAATGTGTAACAAATAACTGCAATTTGGAAACTGACTATAATCACACATACCTCCAAAGCCTCCAGACTTATAAAGCTGGCTATGGCAAATCCATCGATGATGTCTTCCTCACAAGACACAGATTCCCGCTTCCTCCGACGTGGAGGCCGGTGTCTGGCACCAGGAAAAACAGGCCGACATTCTCCGTTACTAGCACCAAGGAGGGAGTCTCTGCAACGTTCTTGCTCTGAGCCTGAGGAAGGTGACGAGGCCCCAAGGTCCGCTCTCCTCCTGCGTCGCTCTCTATCACGCTGAGAACGGGAGCGACGGCTTTGTCTCAACCCTCCGCTTCGACTCGGCCCGTCCATGTCAAAGCAAACCCTACACAGTCCGTACAAAAGGCACTAAAACCTTGGTCCACAGAGGGACCTTACTTTTACTGAGGGAAACCAACACCTCCTGAACCAACGTAGGTGGAGTTAATATGTCTGCTTACAGCTTTGTGGCCATTGAAGAATGCATGCCATCAGCGCACCTCTGTCTGATGAGGGTTGATTGAGAATGTGTTTTCCATAAAAACAGGCTGTTGTATACTTCAAGCTATTTCCTTCCACATTACTCTCTTTGTGTCAAGACATTGTGAGTTTCATCTAGAGGAAAATACAAGAGTTTATTAGTAACCTATACACACATTTACAGAGCAATAACACAATATATGGCTTCATGGAAAACTACATTTTAGAAAACATTCAGGCAGCTTTTGGAGAAAGAAAACGATAGCCAAGACGCAAATGAACAGCTATATAAACAAAGCCAAAAGACGAACTTTTATATGGCTATATCTAAGCATTTCAATATTCATGGTTTCTAACAGTATTAGGCAGTAGCTACAAAGTCTTGAGAAATATGGTACGAGATAATTAAATTAGCGAGATCGTTAAATATTTGTTATTTAGCTGGCTATCTTAAAATTGACAGCTAAGCTTCAGGATAGACGAGACGAACATCACATTTAGTGCAGTTGTGGTTTCACAAGCAGAAAAGGGGCACACGAAAGTTAATTCTTAAATCAAAACTGAACAAAAGCGTTAGCGAACAACAACGACTGAATAAACTAGCACCCTTAATAAACTCGCTAGCTATCCAACCGGTGACGATAGCTAGTTAGTTAGTTAGCCTGTTAACTGGCCTAGCCAGCTTGATACCTACAAAAATGACGGTAAGGTAATTAACATATTGCTAGCTTACTACTTTTTCCTATTGAAAATTTCCTGTGTAAACATCGGCTTTAAAAATCTAATACCGTTTTACAACGCGGTGTCCGATCTGAACAAAAATCACAACAATGTCTAAACGGTTATGCATCTTTCCGACAAAATGACTGAAACAGCTGGATAGGAGGTCAATACAGTTTAGCTATTTGCTAACTACGCTATCCCATTACGCTAGCTTAAGTTGTTTGCTAATCAGCTAAAATTACACCACACACTTGCCTAAGCATCGATGACAGGCATACGATAACCAGGTTAGTTAAAACAGCACATAATTCAACTAACTCAACCAAATCCTCAACATCGAAGCACAGTGAAGCTGTTTGATTTGTTAAAAATCCAAACCATACTAAACTAACCTTAGCTATGCTAACTACGCTAGCGTTCCTTTGACGAGCAAGAGAGAAAGGTGAATTCGTCTGAGCCACTGGTTGAAAATCGCTTCTCTTTTCCTGACTGTTTACCATGTATGCGTGTATTAAACGTAAACAAAACCTCGCTCGTTCTGTTTACATTAGTATTAACATGACATAATGCGATTCAAATACCACCCACCACTCAAAAGGTGCCGATGCGAATGATCGTTCTCTTCGAGCTTCTGATCGGTTGGTCCCGTCTCCATTAGACGACAGTGGTGTAGGCCCCGAAGCCTCGGACTCGATTTACACGGACATGCAGCTTCAGCGTCAGCGCCCGTAACGCAGGCCAGCCTCCTCCTTCCGCGGCCCACTGTCTAATCTACTCAGTCCGGGAAAGTTCAATTATCTTCCTGTTTGCGCAGTTGAAATAAATATTATCTCTCGATTGTGGTCTTTAAAGGAATTCATAAAACGCTGCAATAAATCCCGATCGTCAAAATCAGATAAACATATACATGTTTTTTCATGGTAGCTGAAAAGCTGGTAATAACGTGAATCCTGGGTGGATAACGCTACAGTGAAACTGCATTGTGTGCTTCAATCGATTTTTTTTCCTCTATGATTCACGGACAGCCGTGTATAACTAATAGCAAAGCAGCACTGCCGCCTATTGGTACGAAAGAGAAGATGGCGTAACACAAAAGTCACTACTGCTACATATATTATTATATTATTATTAATATATATTTTTTCTGTTCCTATAAACATTCTTTATAACATAAGCATATAAACATTCATCGTGTCATTGGACTGTCTGCTTTGTATGAAAGTAGAAATGAATATTCACACATTATCACCAGTTTTTAGTTTTGTTATATTTGCGGGTTTTGTGTGCAAGCATGCAACTAAATTGTATTAATTTGTTTCGTTATGTGAGCGTACAACATTGCTAAAACAATAAGGTTTCTTATGTTAATTTATTCAATGCCATAAGAACAAGAGGTAAGGAACATAGTCACATTATTTACAACATTAATTCTGCCAGACATTTCTTACACAAAGTTCAGTTCTTTTAAAACACTGCATGTTTTCAGTGCTTTTATTTTTGTTTTTTGTTTTGTTTGTTCCAGAAGGTTTATGTTTAAAGTCATTTATAAAATGCAGAAAATGGGGTTCACAAAGACCCATTTTCTTCTTGTGTATATGGCATTTAGCCTACGTGATAAAATAAATAACTGCACAATGTATTGTTGTTTACATTCCAAAATGTCATTCTGAAAATAAAAAAGCACATCAAATACACAAATTTCTATCACACATCCCAGCCTTCTATTAATATAAGTTTCTAAATCCTTCCAATATTATATTGAGTGAATAAAATAACAAAACAAATGTACTCTTGTTTATTTTTCCAATACACAAAATTCACATTTATATGAAATGTTCACCTTAACTTTTTTCCAAAAATAGTATTTTGTAAGACCCTTCTTAATTTTGTTATTGATACAACATTTATTTAGCATTTTCCACACTTTTGCCGAATATGAGACCAAAGAAGACCAAAGAAATCTTGCTGCAGCAAATGAAACAGAGCAAAGAGCATTTATTGTGACCTTATTGCTACATTGATGTTTTAAAACATCAACATTATCAGTATAAATATGTTCACATCAAAATCGTCTGTGTTGAGTCCTACTGAACTAGAGTCCATTAAAAGTAACATGACACTCTTTGGAAGTGATTTGTTTTTTAATAGTATGCCTTTGTTGTTACATATGAAACTGAACTGTGTGCTGAGAAATTTGACTTCTTTATGGAAATTAGGCAATTTGACAATAAACACTAAGGAGTTTTAAACCACTCTACGTACATCCGATGACGTAATGGGAACCGATTACATGCGGAAGTAAAAGAAGGAAAACAAACGAGCCATTACTCGCAGTTTAGGGACTGTAAGAGAAACCGGCCTTTGGTTTGACAGGTTAAGTATCAGTCTGCTGGACATTACGACTGAAAACAACAACAAGAATAAAGGTAAACTCTAAAGTAATATATTTTTCTAAGTGCTTCACGTTCTACGTCAAGTTCATGTCTTATTTACCGTTAGCAGGTTTGCTAGCAATTTGCTGGCTAGTTCTATTTTTATCTAAGTTGCCAGCTATTTGACCTGAACTGGTAAGACTCGACATTTATTTATAATAGTTTTAACTCGTTTACATGATAGTCCAGTATTTGTACAAAAAGTACATTTAAAAATATGAATGCCACGTTCATTCAGAAACTATTTCTCGTCCTTAATGTTAGCTGATTATGTAAATACACGCTAAATAGCAGTTGCTCCATGAATTATATTGAACTATGTTTTATACCGTGAGACGGTCGTTTTATTCGATTAACATGTTGGATGTAGAGTTGCACCCATCCTTCGAGTGCGACATGTGATGGAATAAATCTGATTCAGACAAATTATCCAATTAATACTACCCTTGAACGCATACACGGTATTGTCATTTGTGCGCATGAGGGTGTGCTTAGGTTTTTTTTTTTTTTTTTTAATGACGTCAGAACGAGATCTAATCTGAGTCACTCTTTAGGCTGGGTTCTCATGTGATTACCCAGAATACCTTGGGCATGGTCTCACCAGTGACTGATGTTTGTCTTCATTTAAATCAGATTTCGGAAATGTCATTTAGTTGATTTTGAATGATAAACTAGACCTATGTCATTTTGTTTCATTATTAGATGGAGTTCTTATTTGGGCGGAGAAAGACCCCAGAGGAGATGCTAAGACAGAACCAGAGAGCACTGAACAGAGCCATGAGAGAGCTAGACAGAGAACGCCAAAGGATGGAACAGCAGGAAAAGAAAATCATAGCTGATATTAAGAAAATGGCAAAACAGGGACAGATGGTAGTCACATTAATACACTGTCATAATTAACCATGATGTACTATATATATATATATAATTTCATACATCTTGATTGTTCCAGGATGCTGTTAAGATCATGGCTAAGGACTTGGTTCGCACCAGGAGATATGTAAAGAAGTTCATCATGATGAGAGCCAATATCCAAGCAGTCAGTCTTAAAATCCAAACCCTCAAATCAAACAACAGCATGGCACAGGCCATGAAGGGAGTCACCAAAGCCATGGCCACAATGAACAGACAGGTTAGAAATCTCAAGTAAACAAATTCATGATTTCTCTTTTCTAAAGAATGTAGGTATATTTAGATTTCCAAACTTGTATCTTCCATATTTGGAATATACCATATTCCAAATTTGGAAGCTACTTGGATGAAGAAAACCAGCCCAGAATTGGAGGCCTGATGCTGGAATACCAAACTGTGAAACATCTACAGATGTTGTATAATGTGACTAATATGTAAAGCAGAATTTTGACATTTCAGTTAATACATATTACATGCCAAACACACAGATTTTTATACAACTGAATTAAAAACACAAAATGCCAGATGTTATGTTTCATAGTACAGTATTGTATGATATGATGTATATTAAGTTTAGAACCTGATATGACTATAATGTAATGTAAAATGACACATTTCCATGTGTTTACTGTTATTTCAACACATTCTTATCAAAACAACCTCACCGTCACACCAGGCCTATCTCATGAAGCAGGATTGATTGGTTACCTAGCTATCTGAGCTTAGCTTGAAATGTTAGATCTTACACTGGATTTCCTGCCTTACAACAATGGTTGTACTTTACTGCATTACATGGTAACATGCTGAATTTTGTATCAGGTCTTTAACTGCTTTTAAGGCATGATATTGCTAATTCCACTCTACTTGCTATTGCTCTCATTTGTTTTCTCAGTCTAAAAGATTTTTCTATGAATCATATGACATTTTTGACACCAAGAATCTCAAAATCAAAATCATAGATAAGCACGTTACAAGGTGGTTGTAACCATCTGTACAAAATAACTTTTAAAGAACATGTCCACATTACATTTTTCAGGTAATTATCAAAAATTAAGTTGCTTATCAGAGGTATGATTTAAAATGGGATTCCCAAGAGTGATTGGGGCTATAGACTGCACTCACATTCCAGCCACCAGTCAGACTATTTCCTTGTACACTTTTGAGGTAGACCCCAACTATCCCTGACCACCCAGGTGGCAGAATTAACTTTTTTTATAATGGAAAAAAAAAACATTCCTCTTTGCTAGAATCGACTGTGATTGCATTTGTTATTGCAATTGTATCCACTTAACAAAACCTGCTTTGTGAGACAGGCCCTAGTATGCAAAATAAAGTATTTTGGAATATAGCCTAATATTTTCAGAATTGACTAAGATCACTGAAATGTCTTTAACACAGTTAAAGTTGCCACAAATTCAGAAAATCATGATGGAGTTTGAGCGCCAAAGTGAAATTATGGACATGAAGGAAGAAATGATGAATGATGCAATTGATGATGCAATGGGAGATGAGGATGATGAAGAGGAAAGGTAGGATCATATCTTTTATAAGAACTGACTGAAGTATGAATCTGCATGCATAAAATTGCTATATTACCCTTCTTTTATTTTGCTTTTTAGTGACGCTGTGGTTTCCCAAGTGCTGGATGAGTTGGGTCTGAATCTTTCAGATGAACTTTCAAGTATGTAAACTACACGCTAACTGTATATCATTATTATATACATATCGAGCTGTAAGTTGTAATCAGTAATTTTAAACGTCTATGTGTTTTCACACAGACCTGCCATCTACTGGGGGGAATCTTTCAGTTGCTGCTGGGAAGAAAGCCGAGCCACAGCCAGCTTTGGCAGATGCAGATGCTGACCTGGAGGAAAGACTAAATAACCTCAGGAGAGACTGAGGGAGACGCATCCTTGGGTTAAGGCTTTAGGGTGGAAATGTGCATAAGGTTTTCTAACAGCTTACATGGTGTTCAGAGATTAAATCAGAGGACAGATTGACACTGCAGTATTTGGATGCAGTGTCTTGTTTTTTTCCCCCTCTTTGCTTTAGGCATTCTTATGTGAATGCTTGTATTCTTTTTTTTTTCTACTGTAACTGTGCTGTATGTTATGCTACCAAACCAGTGCTCAAAACGAAGATTTTGATCCTTAAACAGTTTTCAGCACCTTGCTGGAACTAGCTGAGGCATAAACACTAAGTACTTTAAGAAACAAACAAAATCTATACAATCGGTTCTTTAGTTAGTGAAATAAATATTAATAAAGCTGTTATTTTATATGCCACATCACAGTAATATCATTGTGGTTTTATTACAGAAATATAATTCTTGCAAGCCTTGTTTAAACTTTGATCTGGTTCGAGGTCACCATCAGAAAATCCTTTTGCTACAGTTTCCAAAATGTTTCACGGATGTAATGGGCCCATTGGGTTTTATGTATCTAAAGTGATCTAAACTGATTCTTAATTTCTCTAAAAAAAAAAAATAAAAAAAAAATTTAATTGGGGGAAAAGTGTTTAGACAAACAAATGATTGGTGTACTTTAGTAATGTATTTATCTATAGGTAAATGAAAGGGAGATGTTTTGCCTTGTTTTTCTTTCTTAATAAATATTTTTCACATACTGAAATAATTATATACTCAAAGCAAATCGATGACTGAATGTTACACTCCACTGTAATGATGCAATATAACAAAGAGGCTGAAAATGTTCTGACCAAGGCAGTGTTTTAAAATACACCCAGCTAATAATTCACTCATAGGGATGTATGGCCATCACTATGCTGAAAGTCACTATTTCAAAAAGTCTTGTTTCTAAAAAGTTAATACAGAACTGTTGATTAATTGCTAACAAACTTTTTTAAAGTCATTTCACAGTAGTAGTAGTAGTAGTAGGACATATAGTAGTGGTTGCAGATTTATGTATACTGAAATATAGAGAGTAATGAATTGTTCCAAAAATGTTTCAGGGTACAATCATGAAATGAGGCAGAATTACAGAAAATGACAAACCTCTATTTTGTGAATTTAGATACTGAAAGAAAGACAAATACAAAATGAATTGTCTTTGTATATATATATATATTTTTTGTAAAACAATTAGCTTCAGTGAACTACACTGAACTTAACACTCAAACAAAACAAAAAAAAAACAGCTACTTGAGAAAGCATAAATAGAGGCCATTTTAGACTGCTGAACAACTTTAAAGATCTAGAGACCTTCAGTATAAGCTCACAAATATGGACTACTCTGAAATATTTGCTACAAGACAAAAGCACACTTGCTATTTAACTTCAAATTTTTGATGGTTAAAGGTTTTTAATGGAATAGAAATTCAGTACAATTTGTCAATCATGCATTCTAAAATTTTAATTCAGATTTTGAGGACATTAGGCTTTCATTAATTCTCACTGTTTTAATTTGTACTCCCCATTCCTCTTTCATGGTGTATGTTAATAGAAGGTGTACATTTTAGCACTGTGTAATTCAAAAGTCTGTTGTATGCAGACTATAACCATTTTAGGTGTTGCATGCAACATATGCATCAGATGCACAATATCCACAAGGTGAAAGCATTGCTTGAAGCAATGCCCCATAATACCATTTATATAAAAATAGAACAGGACCAGAACTATTTTATACAGAGCTCAATCGAGACTAAACACAATATGTGTTTTAAAAAGAAAATACAGGGCATTCTAATGATGGGTTTGTCCTAAAGAGTAATAACATAAATAGATCTGCAATACAGCCATTTTCTCAATGTCAAATGGCATTTTATTGCAGTTTAACTGTAAACCCACACAAATCCATCAAGTTGATCAAGTATCCTGCAGCATTCAACATTCAGCTTGTGCACTCAACTTGTGCAAGATTGCCTTATTTCCGACAGGTCCTATGAGGAGTTTGTTTTTTCTGATTTTCTATACGGCACCGACTTCTTTCATCAAGCCACGGCAGCTCAAAATTCCTTAGGGAGTGAGAGGAAAAAAGAGAGGGGAAAAAATCATCCATCCAAATACTACATTAAGGCAACAATAGCACTTAACAAGATCAGACTGTAAAAACAAAGTTCTGTAACTGCTAATAGAACTTGAGGTACTTACTGTGGAGTCAGCTTGGGTAAAGGACGACCAAAGGCCACAACTGGCAGAAAAGGTGTTATAACAACTGACTCCACTGTAGGAGAAAAATTTTGTTTAGAAAACATTTGCAATCACTGAAAACACAGAATACCAAATGAAAACATGCTAGCATACATATTAGAAGGCTTCAAACTAAAGCACAGAACATACCATCATCAGAATCAGGGTAAAATGAAGAAATCTCTGGTTCACTCTCCTGAATATTTAGTTTTCTTTTTTCCATGCGCTGCTGCAGCCG
The DNA here is from genome assembly GCF_001660625.3 of Ictalurus punctatus. Taxonomy (NCBI): domain Eukaryota; kingdom Metazoa; phylum Chordata; class Actinopteri; order Siluriformes; family Ictaluridae; genus Ictalurus; species Ictalurus punctatus. The sequence continues at coordinate 13,335,724 of NC_030428.2, read as the reverse complement.
TTGAAGCATACGCTGCTCCCGTATCCTCTGAATGTCCCACCTGATGTGAGGAAAAAAATAGTCCAGTCAATGCCGAGAATACATATTTAAAAATACAAGTAAGACTACTTAGGATCCTATAAATAAGCATATAAATCTATACGTTAATTCATACATACTGCAGATCTACCCTTACCTTTTCCTTCTCTTCTCATCCAGCTCCAGCTTGGAGTGGCGTTTCAGAAACACCCCATCCTCAAGATTCTGTAGTTAATTGACAAATAACAGATACTGCCTTCAGATACATGTGTTTAGGAATTATGATCCAACATGATTGGTATGCACTGTAATGGCAATGCAATGGGGGGGGGGGCTAAAGAAAAGACATTATCTCACCTCTGAAAAATCTAAAGCATCATTGTCCCTCAAAGGCTCGATGCTATTTTCCCGCCAGGATGGAACTGTGCAAAAGGTTTAAGCATGCATAATTATTTAACACCACCAACCAACTTGTCCAGAAATATAAAGGAAATTACTGCATCCGAAGCACTTACTGGCAACATCGTCCTCTTTCTTGGGGGATACCTCACAGAGGGGGGAGACAGGAGGTTGGTGCCAGCAGCACAGGTACATTTCTGTTGTCGTCATGTATGGAAGGTCTTCATTTTCACAGCTCTCTTCTGCATCTGCTGTTGTTTCTGTCAGGCCCGATGACCTCCCCGGTGCTGTCTCAGGGGTCTCTTTGTTTCGCAGCTCCCTCTGACATGGTGAGGCTGCACGAGTGTCAGACTTCTGGGGGGTTAACCTTGAAGACTTGCCCTGTGACCTCTGTATTTTGGAATCCAAGAAGCCACATTTCCTAAACAGAATATAAAGGCAAATAATATCAACCTACAAAGTGAAACATGACAGGGCACTCATAAGGCATGGCTTTTTAAAAAAAAGTTGTTGTTTTTTTTTGTTTGTTTTTTTTACCTCTTTTGCACTTTGCTACTTCGACTAAAGGGGGTTTTAGGTGTGGGGGTCTGAGGGCTGTCTCCTACATCTGAATCCCAAAAGTCATCAGTGTCTGGGACCCATCTCTCTAAAGGCTGAAAGAGACGCTTATCACGTGGTTCCTTACTCATCAACTGTAAACGCCGTTCCATCCTCTCGATCCGTGCAAGAAGCTGTGTGAGACAGTTGCATCCAAAAAAAACAAACAAAAAAAAACAAACAAAAAACAACTCGTTAATGAAATGCTTGTTCTAACTTTCAGAGGCCAGGGTATATGAGCTTAATAAATAAAAATAAAAACCACCACATACCGTGTCTCTGTCTGCTTTTAACTCATCTATCTCCTTGTCCTTAGACTGCAGCTGCTGCTGCTGTTGCTCGATCAGGTCCAGCTGAAGCAAAAGTAGCTGATGAAGACAGTTGGCTTGTGAACTGGGATGGCTTGAGGTCTTCCTCATGTTGTTTCGTTTACCTTCTGTGTGTTCGTGTGATGCCACGCCGTGAGCCCCCATAGTTTCAAACCCCTTTGTGCTGTCCTCGCCACCAGAATCTCTGGAATTGTGGGAATTCATTGAAACAAAATCTGCTTTATTATCAGTAGCACTGGTTTGTCCAAGTGGAGTTTTGCTTTTAATAGGGGTTCCTTCGCCCCCCATTGGTTTGGTTTGAGACGCTGATTTGTTTGTGCTCTCAGAGCTGGTCCCAGAAGCACCAGCTTTGTTTTGTCCCACCGGCAATAAAGGCCGAGCCGCTTTCCCACCGAGATCCTTGGCCAGGTTTCTTGATTTAACAAAACGCTGCCCCGCGTCCTTGAGAGTGATACCAACAGAGTCATGCGTTTCTGTCAGCAAGGTGTGGGAATTTCTCGGGACACCAATCGTGTGTCCTTTTGACAAGTAAAAACTCTTCGATTCGGAGCGCAATCCCACGTTTGAGATGGACTCAGTCCGCATATTCATGACGAAAACAAGCTACAGAATGAACCATAGCTCCAACATCTAAACAAGTTTTAAACGTCTTTATCTTACTAATCAGTCAGGCGTAACCTTAGCAAAACGACACGCTGTAAAATACAAATAATGGAACGTCACACCTAAATCCACCAGAAAACAACGCTGCAAATCCGTCATGATGCTGCTGAACACAGCCCTGCAAGCTTGCTAATTAGCTTAGTTGCTAAAAATCTATCCGCTTCCCATGCATAAACAATCACTACAGGACTATCACTCTTCAATAACAAACCGAGACGCGCAAAATGTTTTGCTCCAGAAGAAATTCAGCGCTTGACTAACTGTTACTCGCCTCCATTTTGATCCGCAATACCGGACAACTAGCTGCTGTGCCGCTAAACTGCTAGCTAGCTAATAGCTAGCTAACTGAAGAGAGTGAAAAACAATAACAATCACTTCCAACAGATTGTGGGTTAATACCCACTGAATTTAGTGCTCCGATTTAACGTTGGTGTTGAACTGTCACGGTTTATTCCACTCGCGATCCTCGTTGGCGGAAAAAATAATAATGTTTACAATAATGGCATACTTTACTTTTACTACTATCCCCCATTTTCTGGCGTGATCCTGAGCACCATGTTGTTCATACGTTCGATTTAAAAACCGAACACTGCGCATGCGCACAGTCGAGGCGTGTTTACAACAGTTAGCAGGCGGAGTTTAGCAGCCTATTTCGGCTGCTAGCCAATTTGGGGAGGGGGAAATATGACGTTTTAATGTAGTTTTACGTCTCACATCAAGGGACAACACTAAGAATGTACATTATGGGTGTTTACTGTACTATATCATTAAAATTATACATGTCCCCTGTTTTCTTTTACCAGACCTCAAAAGACCTACAGAGACTAAAATCTAAAACAACTGGAATAAAGTTGGTTTGATGTTGGACGTTCGATATTCGCAGATATGCCGAAATTAAGGGACCGTCTCTAAAGTTACATACGACATTGTTATAAACGTTTCTAACTTCAATAGCATTTGAAGGGAATGACTTACTGTCATATAACCATCTGTAAAGTGTTCAACTAGGTGTCCGCTATAACTCACACCTGATTTTTTATATTTAACCCTACAATGCCTGAACCAAAAAAAACTTCACAAATGCATAAAGGGGGTCAAAATGACCCGTACTGAATTGAATGGTTTTCTTCAAAAAATAGATGTCCTATTAATGAAATTATATATATATATATATATATATATATATATATATATATATATATATATATATATATATATATATATATATATATATATAAAACACATGTACATATATATTTACACTGCAGGGTACAGTGCTCGCTCCATTTCTCTTCACCCTGTACACAGCAGACTTCAGATATAATACTAACAGCTGCCACATGCAGAAGTTCTCTGATGATACGGTCATTGTTGGACGAGTATCAGAGGAGAACGATCAGGAATTCCGGGAGGTCATTGCTGACTTTGTCAACTGGTGTGAATTAAACCACCTTTACCTCAATGCCAGCAAGACAAAGGACATGGTAGGAGGCCAGGAGGCCAACCCGGTCTACACAGGTGTGCATACAGGGTATTGATATCGAGAGGGTGGAGACATATAAATTCCTGGGTGATCACCTCAACAACAAACTGGACTGGTCAACAAACTCAGATGTCATGTACAAAAAGGGCCAAAGTCCTCTCCACCTGCTGAGGAGACTGAGGTCTTTTGGTGTGTGCAGGACCCTGCTTAAAACTTTCTATGACACTGTGGTAGCATCTGCTATCTTCTATGCAGTAGTTTGCTGGGGAGTTGGGTGCACAGAGAGGGACAGGAAATGCCTCAACAAACTGGTCAAGAGGGCTAGCTCTGTCCTGGTCTACCCTCTGGACAGTTTATAGGTGGTGGGGGAGAGAAGGATGTTAGCTAAGATGGTGTCTATCAGGAGCAATTCCTCTCACCCCCTGTATGAGATTCTGGGGTCCCTGAGCAGCTCCTTCAGCAACAGACTGCTGCACCCTCAATGCAAGAAAGAGCGCTACCGCAGGTCGTTCATCCCTACAGCAGTCAGACTCTTTAATGCAACAACAACATAATGTAGCACTGCTAATAGTTTTTTTGCATCAGCAATCCACACATTATTATTATTTGTTGTTCAGCCCTCTATTAATAATCCATTTATCCACTCATGTATATAAACAAGGTGTTACACATCTGCACATATTCAAATTATACACATACATTGAGGTGTCCATTGTGTACATATTACCATTATTTTAAAAAAATTTTTTTACTAATTTCATTCTTATTTTTCTATTCCTATTGTATATATATATTTTTAGATACTTTATTTCAATTCTATTCCTATTTAATGTATATTCTTTCCTATCTGTTTTTTGTGTAATTGAGCTGCAGTAACGAGGGAATTTCCCCAGTGTGGGATCAATAAAGGTTATCTTATCTTATCTTATTTTATCTTATTCAGTAATGAAATACATGTCAAATTTAAATGTGATTTAATAGTTTATTTGATTAAATATCAGAAATCTAAAATGTGTGCATCATTGCTGACACCTAGATGAACACTTTACAGTTGGTTAAAAGACTGAAGGGAAAGTCATTCCCTTCAAATGCTATTGAAGTTAGAAACGTGTATAACAATGTCGTATGTAACTTTAGAGACGGTCCCTTAATTTCCGCATATCTGCGAATATCGAACGTCCAACGTCAAATTAACTTTATGCCGGTCCTAAACCATTATTAGTGTTGGACTATGTTGACAATGCTAGGTTTTGATGGTGTTATGGCTTTTTTGGAGGATTCTGGGGAGATGCTCTTGGTGGGAACATTAAGTCCATATTTTTGCTTTGCTAGGAAAGGAAAAAGAAATGCAAGGGAACCGATTACTGGATAGTGTGGGGAAACCAACCTACAAATTGTTAGAAATTGTTAACAGCAAAAACTGTAGCCTACTTTGCTCGAGCTATCAAACCATAAAGCCAGCATTATTAGACTTCACAGACATTCAGCCACCTTTTATTAATATCATCTGACTACACAATGCATTAGTTTTTTTTGTGTTGTGGAACTGCACAAGTTGTTTTTGATTAAGCTTTTCATATTACAACCCACAGTAGGCATTACAGTGCAGTGCAACATCCATCCATCCATTTTCTATAGTGCATATCCTACAGGATCGCGGGGAACCTGAAGCTTATCCCAGAGAGCATCGGGCACAGGGAGGGGTACTCCCTGGACGGGGTGCCAATCCATCGCAGGGCACAATCACAAACACATTCAAACATCCATGCATACACTACGGACACTTTAGATATGCATGTCTGGGAGGAAACCGGAATACCCAGAGGATACTCTCAGCCATCTGAGTGAGCGATAATGGGGAGAACATGCAAACTCCGCACACATAGGGTCACGCCAACTCTGGAGGTGTGAGGCAAACGTGCTAACCACTAAGCAACTGTGCATACAGTGCAACAGTAAATATAAATTATTGCTCACTCAGATAACTGAGGCCAGACTTTTCAGGATAGGCCAAGACCAATACCCAGAGTCTAGCTTTCAAATGATGATGTAATGATCATGATGAAAATGTAATGGTTTAAATATAAATGTCTAATAGTTCCACACAAGGGGCCTAATTTCTACATTTTGTTAGTAAAAGTGCTGATTTTGTTAGTAAAAGTGCTGATTTTCTTTCTTATTTAAATGCATGTAAAGGGCAAAGCGCATTCTCAACACAGCTCATTCGCATTTAGTGACACCCACAAAACTCCATAAAAGGTCAAGTGTACAGAGGGATGGAAACACAAAATGACTAGTAAAAAATTAATGAAAAAGCAGAAAGGCAGAAGTGGGAGTTATTTTAGACTCACCTTTATGCTAATAAAAATATTTATCAGTGTGACAGTGTAACCTGAAAAGGTCAAAATTTTAGATACAGATTACAGAAAAGGTAAGTTAAGTGGGAATCAAGGTGACAAAAAAATGGGGTGACATGAAAATGGATTAGAAAAAAAAGATCTACGCTGTATTCAGGAGGAACACCAAGCACATCACACAGGGCAACTGTAACCGGTAAAATTGTTTTATGCATCTCGGCTGACATCTGAAGTGTTGCACAGCATTAAAAGAAGCTGCTGTAGCAAACAGAACCGTTTTATAAACCAGCCTTAAACATCCTTTTCCTAAGCTCGACAATTAAATTTCCCATCGATGTGGACATTTGTTTTATGGCATACGGCTATGTGCAGACAGACCAGCCTGTTATCCTTTTATACAGCAACATTTCTATTGTCATAATTGAATGACTTGTTTTATATATTTGTCTTTGTTTATGGCTTTGTGTTTCTTTATTTTTCATATTCCTTTATTAATGCATATAACATAAAACAAAATATTCTCAGTGGAATTCTTAGTCCAATTCTTGATCTAGCATGAGGATATGTTGTGCATACATTTACACACACTCTGGAGCACAAGTAGGACATGAACTTTTTCCAAATTTAAGGGATTTTATGAATATCAAATTTCTTGTGTAAATACTCTTATGAATGCTGTGCTTTTAACTTCAGTCATTAACCAGATAAGTTCTATCGTGCAATTAATGCATTATGGGCTTTATGTTGCATGAACGGTTTAATGACCATTTCACCTTTGGAAATGTTGGACTAAATGATCATTTTCTACAATGCAAAGTGAACAGACTTCCATTTACAGTTCAGCTTTTTATGCGTTTACTCAACAGAGTAAATACGTCAGAAACAAGCTTATCAGTATTTACACATTCATACTTCTCACATACTTAATTATTTTAATGATGTGGAACTAAATTATTTTTCCAGAGGTTATAGCATTTGGAATGTATAAAAGGCTACTGCAGCTGCTTCTAAAGCAGCCAACTCTTTTATTCCATCACTGCTACAGCACCATAGCCGCATAAGGTAGGCCTCAACACATGTTCCTTCAGCAAAAATATACACCATTTGATTTTGACAGAATAAGTACGAGTTAAAAAATATGCTATCATTAATCTGTATATGTAAATGCCTAATGTTGATCTGATTGTCAGTCTGTGTTAGATGAAGATGAAGATACAACTGTTTGCACTGATTTTCCTGGGCTTGGGTGGTATGCTTGCAGTCAGTGCACGATCAGTTGATGACAGGTAAGACAAAGACATTCCTTTTTTCCAAGATAAAAGTTTTCTGATAGACTATTACTTTGTTCTTTGCAAATAATTACTCAACAAAGAAATCCAGAAATTGTATTATTATTATGTGCCACAAATAGTTCAGCAGATGATGACCAAATCCTGGTGCGCCGCTATGCTGAATCCACTCTTGCAAGTGATATCAGTAAAATAATGGACGCCATGGTGCAGCAGAACTTTGTAAACTATCTGCTAAATCAAAGAGAGAAAAGGAGCGAGTATGTATGAGGATATTTATCATGTCCTAATTTTGTCATTGCATTATTCTGGAAGTGATTGAAATATAAATGATGGCATTATTTATGTCTTTTCTGTAGGCCAAGCGTGATGCCTGAAGACTCAGAAAATGTCTGCAAAGATCTTATAAAGAAGAAATTTGATCTATGGCTTCACAGCAAAGTTGATGGATCCAATTAAGTTTTTTCCTGACAAAAAGGTAGGTACAAAAATGTTAACACCAATATTTTGGTGAGATGAACCAAATATTTAAATGAAATGCATTAAAATAAACCTTGGTTGTTCTGTCTAACAGGAGTCCTGAGTGTTCTGTAGGACATGTTGCTGACAGACCAGTGGAGAGCAGACGGAATCCAGTTCTAATTCAAGCAAATAAAATCCTTGTCATACCTTAAAATATTTCTAATTGACTCATGATTTAAAGTATGACTTCCACACTTCTATAATAAAAGCATAATTTGAAATCAAAACATATTTAGTCTTAAATTGTATTCTCACACATATTAGTGCACACTTTGTCCTTTTAACATTTTAATATTGTTAATCAGCTCTTTAGATGACAAGACAAATAAATATCATCATCGCGCAAAGATATATCCAGCTGTGGCTTCTTTGGGAACTATTTTCGTTGACGGAGCAAAACAAACAAAATGTTTGTCCATATTTGTTCATAGAAACCTTTTAACCAAGAAAACAAAACTACCAAGAAACAGGAAAGCGCAACCGAGACTCCATCCATAAATGTTAAATAAATGTCTCCTAACAAAAACGTCACCACATCGACGGTGATATGTTTTACTTTGTTAAACAACACGTTTTTAAATCCGGGTTTTTATTACAGTCTGGCGCGTCCGCCGTACAAATCCCCGTGAATGAGCTGTTACTATAGAAACCTATAACGCATTAGAATGAGCGCATTAATATTAACCTATCGTTTAAGTTACAGCCGGAACTACTGTCCGATCCTTGCTGTTATACGAAAATAATACATATCTTCTGACCAATCAGATTGGAGAATTCAACCGCTTAAATAAAATATACTTACAAAAAAGGAACTTCTCAGATAGGAGAATCATTACTTGATTGCACAGCTGGCCAGTAGGTGGCGGTATGAAGATGGTGGTTGTTCGGTAGCCGTCATAGTAGAAGAAAAGTCATTTCTTCTTCCTCAATCGTATACTTCCTTAAAGAGTAATAAACGGAATATTAAAATATAATAATAGAGGAAGAGTGTGTTTTTTTTCTTATATGAAGCTGATCCAGTAATGCTATATTTGGGGAAAGTACTTGTTTTCCTTTTTTTGTCCTATTGTATGTTGTACGAGTCTGTTTAATCAGATATTTGACAGCTAAACCGAAATCAACTAATCGAGCTGTAAAATAGTTGAACAATAATACAGCAACATGCACAGAAGAGGAGTTGGAGCAGGGGCTATCGCTAAGAAGAAACTTGCAGAGGTAAGCTGTAGGACAGATTTAAGCGATTTGTGACATCTTTGTGTCAGTATGATGAAATTGGATCATTTAGGATTTATTTTGTGATTTTATGCACTATGTATGTGTTGTAGGCCAAGTACAAAGAGAGAGGTACAGTCTTGGCTGAAGATCAGATTGCACAGGTAAGGACTTGATGCCTACTTGTTTTGTTTTGTTTTTGTAAACAGTCAAACATAATCTAAGAAATACTGTGTGTCAGTAGGCTGTATATTGGACCCCACTATGTATTTTGACATTCTCCTTTTTCTGTAGATGTCTAAGCAGTTAGAAACTTTCAAAACACATTTGGAAGAGTTTGCTAGCAAACACAAGCAAGAGATAAGAAAGAGTTCACAGTTCAGGGTGCAGTTTCAAGAAATGTGTGCCACAATAGGAGTGGATCCCCTGGCATGTAAGTAACACAAATGATCTTCTCAATGCGGTTATATAAGCAAGATGTAAAGTACATCCGTCTATTCAATATGCTGAATCTTTCCATTTTTTCTGTGCTTATTTTTGTCATACAAAACAGCTGGTAAAGGATTTTGGTCTGAGATGCTCGGAGTTGGAGACTTCTATTATGAGCTTGGAGTGCAGATAATTGAAGTCTGTCTAGCTCTAAAGCACAGAAATGGCGGTGAGTTCAACCTGGATTTCAAGTACCTGTTATCTTAAAGAACATATTGGATTTGTGTTCTTTTGGAAACAATTTCCAATATGTTTCTTGTTCTTTGCTTACAAATGAACAAAGAATACACCTGTTAGGTAACATAAAATTGTCTTTTAATAGGACTAATTACACTGGATGAACTTCATCAGCGTGTATTAAAGGGAAGAGGGAAGTTTGCACAAGATGTGAGTCAGTGAGTAATTTTGATTTGCTTTCCCTATACTACAACATGCCCATCAGTAACAGATTGGTGAATTCACTTCTGTAAGACCTTGGATTTACCTTGTCTTGGAGTCAGCCACCAGAGTTTATATCCAGTACCAAGTGTGCAAACAAACTGCTGGTCATTTACTAAAGTACACTATTTACATACTACAGGCAGTTTGGCATGTCTCTTAAACTGAGACGGTAGAGAACTTATACATAATAGTATTTTGACAATTTTGTTTTTCATTTCTGTACAACTTTCAACTGTGCCAACTCATTTTTGTCACCAGAGATGATTTAGTACGAGCCATCAAAAAGCTTAAGGCAATGGGAAACGGCTTTGGGATGATTCCTGTTGGAGGTTCTTATTTAGTCCAGTCAGTTCCAGCTGAGCTTAATATGGATCACACTGTTGTTCTTCAGCTGGCTGAGGTAAACAGTGTTGAAAACAAAGACAATGGCTCATTCATTCATGCTCAGCTTTGCTGATTTATACAAAAAACTATACTTCTTTTGCAGAAAAAGGGTTATGTAACAGTAAGCGAGATCAAGGACAACCTTAAGTGGGAGAAAGAACGTGCTTGCCATGTACTTGTAAGTATTCCAGAAGCAGACCTAATGTTTAGGTGAGACAAGAGACTTTAGGAACATACTGAAGGTATGATATGGTCCCCCCCCCGGTTTCAGGACGACCTGCTGAAAGAAGGGCTGGCATGGTTGGATACCCAGGCTGCAGGAGAACCACAATACTGGCTGCCTGCCCTCTTCTCTGAACTATCTTCTCGTGATGTCACTCCTGAGGAAGAGAATCAGATGACACCATGACAAGAACTATGTTTCACTATATGCTGAGAATTTGGTGGAAGTAAAGCTTTTATCCAAGTTGAATATTGGAATTTGAAGAATTGAAATCCTGTTGGACGCTTCTTTCATACATACATGTGAAATTCAAGTGAAAGAATAGTTATCCTAATAAAAGCATTTATTTTCTGTAAGGATATTACAGTATGTTTTTATCCCAGACCTCAAGCATATCTCTTTATATACTATATAACTTTTAACTTGTTTAAATATCTCCAGACCAATGCACTCAATGTTTAAGCTGTAGGATAACTGTATCACACTATTTTCACTAAGTGTTTGTCCTCTAAGACACATCATTTCACTCATAATAGCACTGGAGAGTAAGACATTTATAAAAATAAAAAAAAAATAAAAAGCTTAAATAACTAAAGGGAAAGCTGCAAGAGAACCTTATTTAATTGCAATGAGTGACATGCTACTATTTTCTGCACTATTGCTTGAGTAGCGTTTATTAAATCATGATCTCCAACCTGGTCCAAATTCAGCAGCTGGGATTTTTTTTGTTTGTTTTTAGGTTTTCTGCTTTTTGGTTTCACTGTTGAATACTTTTTCTTAAAAAGGCCCTCCTTTATGAAATGACTTTATTTACTGACTTTAAAGATGTTGAGACATTTTTACAATTAATCTTTATAGGTTTTACAAATCTGTGGTTAATTATATCACTTGACTAGATTTGCTTTTTGTAAATGTTTTTCTAGAAACGTTTTCTCTGTCTATTTCTAAACAACTTCAGTATTTTCATTTGTCACAGGTGTGTGATGTATGGAAAAAAAACCCGAAACACGAGACATTTCTAAAATCACAATTTGAGTACAGATGTTCCACTGCTATAGGTAAAATCTAGAACCCTAAATGGTCCTCGGTTAAATCTAAAACATTTAAAGGTTCTGTTTAGAACCCTACAACAGTGTCTCCCTATCAGATAATAATTTAAGTAGAACCATTTACCAGGGGTGTAGTAATACTGCCCCCAATATTGTTCTGGGCGTGAACCCCTGTTTAATGTCATATTGTGTTGTGTGCACATTAAATGTCTATTTTTGTGGCCCAAACTCTGTAAATCAGGCTTCTCACAAAAAGAAACTAAATAAAATTTGTCATTTGTTTGTATAGATTTGTACCAAAAACCTAGGTTTTGATGGTTTAGTTTTTGAGTTATTAAAGTGTCATATATATATATATATATATATATATATATATTTATATATATATATATATTTATATATATATATATATTTATATATATATTTATATATATATATATATATATATTTATATATATATATATATATATTTATATATATATATATATATATATTTATATATATATATATATTTATATATATATATATATATATATATATATTTATATATATATATATATATATATATATATATTTATATATTTATATATATATATATATATATTTATATATTTATATATATATTTATATTTTTATATATATATATATCTATATTTATTTATATATCTATATATATTTATTTATATATATATATATATTTATTTATATATATATATATATTTATTTATATATATATATATATATATATATATATATATATATATATATATATATATATATATATATATATATATATATATATATATATATATATAAACATAAACAAACATGAGGAGCTGATCACAATATGTTATATGTAAATCAGACAGCCTATTTTTGTACAGCAAAAATCATAGAGTTAATTGCTGTAACAACTTGGCCAAAGAGTTATACTTAAATATCATCGCTAGAAATCTCTCATAATATGAGCCAGTTTTTATGGCACAAACCAGTGCTAATTCTGTATAAACAAATGCTGTGCATTTGTTCAGTTTATTTTTAAATGGGGTACAGACTCAAGTAAGGTCTCCAGGTCTGTGTGCCAAGAACCTTGGAGGAAGCCGTTTCTAAGAGTATACTATACATTTTATTATACCTTGTACAGCTTCAAAAGACAAGATAAAAATTACAGTAAAAGTTTAGAGTAGTCAGAAAAGTTTTGAAATATTAAATCATGTATTGTGCAATGTCTAGGTTATAAATGCAAATATAAGAGAATATAGGTGATATGTCTATTCCTCATGGCTGTAGACGTGGTCTTCAAACTCCTGTTGTCCACAGTCATCACAGATGAGTGTGCAGAAAGGGCACACCTTGTGGGACTGCTCATGTATCACCAGGTCCTCTTCAGTGAGATCTGGAAAGATCTCTTGGCAATGACGGCACACCTTTGCCTATTTATAAAGCAGAGTTAGGACAAATACTTTTAATGATTATTTTTATGCAAAATTAATGGTTTGCTAAGAAATAATCTGAAAGAATGTACAATGTATGTACTTGGGTATATATACATTACCTTGCTTCCTACATTAGTGGGATTTCCTGGAAAAACAAACAAACAAGAAAATAAAATTTTCACAAAAAAGTATACATTTGTTCCTAAAATGTCAATTAATTGAGGCCAAATATATTTTTCAGCATGTCTGTATTTGATTTAGATTTTTTTTTTATTGTATTTGATTTTTTAAATTTTTTTATTACAAGAACCCACCAAAAGTTTCAAAGATGCTCTCATAGTAATATGAGTCTGACTGTGGTTGCTGCTGGGGGCTGACGGGAGACACAGGTACTGGACTGAGAGGAGTTTGTTGCTGCTGAGTGTTGCTCACATTTTGTCCTGAGGAGAGCTCATATATCATCTTCTGTAACCTTTCTATGTCATCTTTGAGTTTCTGGCAAACACAGATTAAAAAAAAAAAAAAAAAAAAAAAAAAAAAAACCTGTCAACTTGTATAAAACTATACAGACTCACACTGTGCACACAACTACAGAGAGCATTGGTGGTTATTTTGATTTAACCCAACAGGAAATCACCTTGTTTTCCTCAGACAGCTTTTCTTTTTCTAATTGTGCCACCTCTGCAATGTTTGCCTGTTCGCTGAGTCTCCTACGAGCTTCAGCAAACTCCATCTGAAATGACAATACATATTCTAGAGATTAGAAAAAGGTGTGTCCAAAACTTACCTGAGCTTCCTGAGTACACTGTAACACCGAATGCATTTTAAAAACATTTGATTGAAAAGAAGAGAGACTGATATTAAAGCAATTTTAATAAACACTTTCCTCAGTCACAGTCCTTTTCTCAAGCTCCATCTTAAATTCTTTGATCTCTAGCTTGGCTTTTTCTGCATGTTTAATAGTCTCATTTCTGTTTTGGATCTCTTTGCGCAGTGCCCCTCGGACTTCTGTAAGCTCAGCAGTCAGTTTCAGAATCTGCATCTACATGGAAGAGAATTTCACAGGTTCCGTATATGCTGAGATTAATTTTGAAACAAATACAGGCATAATTAATCAATACATCCATTACATCATTTTTAAAAACACTAATTTTCAGTACCTTCGTGTCACTTTTGTCCCCCTCAGTGGGCCCTTGCTTGGACAAACTTGCTTGTAAGGCCTTGTTTTCTTCCTGCAGTTTCTCCAGCTCCAAATTATTTCCCTTGTTTTCAGCATACAATCTTTCATTCTCCTTATGCATATTTTGCATATCAACCTTAAGTAGGAGAGGAAAAAAACATACAAGAAATAGTGCTATTTTGGTGTCTTCTGTACCAAAACTTCTGTTGAGTAAACTTAATTTGTTCACACCTGTTGAAGTTGGAACTGATCCTGTAATCTGTTATAGTCCTGCTCTGCCTTTTTGGCCCTAGGCCTCAGCCTGCATGAATATGGAGCAAAGATTACTTTCCAAGAAAGCATTCAAAAATAATTTAACTGTTTATTGATTTTAAATGGTTCAGTATGGGGTGTGATGACGGTAAAGACTCACTCTGAAAGCTCTGCATCCTTCTCCTTGACCTGTTCTTCGAGCAGTGCTTTCTCCTGCTTCAGCATAGTAATCTTCAGCAATGCTTTCTCATACTTTTCATTGACAGGGGTCAGTGACTGCAGAAGAATATGGTATGCTCTTGAAAGATGTCAATTTAAAATCAATATTTGTCATGACTGTAAGTGTGTTTGCTGGCACCTCTTGCTCCGGTTTGGTTTCTGCCACAGTGTCAGAGAGAAATGGCTGCTCTAGGGTACCCTGTGCCGGACTTTCAGGCTGCTCTTTTAGTGGAAATGTTTCACCTGTACTATTAGACTTCAGCTTATCAATGTACATCTAGAGGATATAAAACTGTTAGTGACAGCTTTGGGTTTGATTTACAACATACATTGGTACAAATAGAGGGTGTAGAACCAACCCTGAGACGGTGAATCTCTCGCAGTCTTTCTTCCAGCTCATTTTTTAAAATTGCTTTCTCGTCTTTTAATTGTTCCATTTCAGTCAGTATGGCCTCTTTTTCCTTCTCCATCTGCTCCACTTGCTCCTGTACCCACAATCACACACTATTCTTAATGATTGCCAAGTGCCTAGTTTTCACACCTCAATAAGAACATGAATGTCATTTGAAAAAGGAATACAAAAGGAACGGCATAATGTAAAAGGCTAAATTCAGTAATAATAGAGAAATGTAGGAATTAGATATCTACATCTATATACATTAAAAAAGAAAATACAGTACACATAACAAGGTGCTGTCAGAAAAGGTAGGTAGGTGTAACATATGTACCTGTGTTGAGATCACTAAAAGGCTGCAGTCTGCACTTGTTTCTGCTGGGTCTTGGAAGCAGAATGGTGTGCTCGCTCCTCGCACTTGACCACTGCTGTCCAGATAGCAGAACTGATAAAACTCACCATCATCTTTAGGGAGGTAGTATTCTAAAGCAAAATACAATAATGAACACAAAAGCACCTCGGCTGTGAGTGCTCTAAGAATGACTCACCACTTATGCAATCATGTAAATATTTTGTTGTTCCCCACTCTGCCACCGGCTCTAATACACTAAATGCTAACAGCATAGTTGATGGCAGGTAACTGGGCTGATGTTGAGATACTCAACACATCACAAAGCCTCAAAGTTTCGATCCCTGAGCACGTGTAAAGGACAAATGATGACTGCTTGTACTTACACTTATCACAGATAAAGCTCAACATTAAACTTCTGCCCACTTACCCTCAAAGACAATTTGGTGATTAAGGGGATCAAGTCCTTTATAGTCCAAACAAGGCTTCACCCATTGATAACAAGAATATTTCTGTACTGAATCCCAGCCAACCTAGACACAGATAGTGTAGAGAATACTGATATTAGCCAGTTTGTTGTCTACAAACACTGCAATCCTAATAGCAGGGGTGGAAAATAATTGAGTAATTATACCGCAGTATTATACTAAACTATTATTTTAGGGTATGTTTACTTTACATGAGTGTTATTTAAATTGAATACTTGTACACTTACAATATCTATATTTCCAAGGGAAAAAATATGCTTTCTACTTCCCTTTACACTTTTATTTAGACCTTAAAAATACTTGTTACAAATCTCAAAAGGTCTCTACTTCTCTTATCTAGACACTGACTGTGTATTATACAGCTATCAAATGGACTTCCCCACATTTTATTTACATTTCAGTTTATAGCATCCAATCAACTACATCAAGCCAATTTGACATTTGCAGTGTCCTTCTCATGCTACACAATGCTATAGCTAACCATGTTTGCCTGAACATGGATAAAACACAAGATGTGTGGAACTTTGCAGGAGTAAGCGAAGACCTGTATAAAATGAGGCGTCTCCTTTAGTTGAATATATAACTAAACCTATTTTCTGTGCTAATGCCATGTTACACTAGCACAATTCCAGCCCCTAAGAAAATTCTAGCTCATGCTAAATACTGGTTATTTACATGCTACATTAGTTCTGTTTATTTCAGTAGGAAAGGACAATGTGGTAGTTATGCATATGACCAGCAAACTAACAGAGAATGAGTAATGTTTACAGCTAAAACAGCATAGTTGCTTGACTTCTAGCAGTTTTAAATAAGCAGTAAATGTTTTACATGAAAACTTGACTACTGAATTTCAGTCAAACCCTTACTTTTTAATACTTAAGTATGTGGACTTTTTTATTATTATTATTTATTGCTGGATGCTTCCACTTTTAATTAAGCAAGCTCTTAAAACATTATCTATACATTCACTTAAGTATAATTCTCCTGTACTTTTTGCACCCCTCCCTGAAAGTTTGTGTTGCTAGATTTATAGAGAACATAAACAAATCTTTCAAGAAAGCATGAAGAAACTCCTAAACTACAAGACTCCACCTTGTATATGCCTATCCAGTCTTTTGCGCTGGGTATCAGGTCTCCAGTCAACCTGTAACAGCAGATCACATCAGCGTGGAGTGGATAGGAGCGAGGAATATCAACAAACACCACCTGAGAATATCTGGAGGACTCCATGTCCTCTGCGCTCTCGCTCATTTTCAGCTTGGGGGGAAAAAAGACACAACCTGTCACGATACATAACATCTGTTTAGCATGTATAGAAACTGACTTTAGTTAATAATAATAATAAAAAATAAATAAAGCCAGATACGCTTAAAAACGAAAGTATACAACTTGAACAGTTTCACTTTCACTTAGAACGAAATAAAAGTTCTTCTTTTGCAAATAAGCGGTACTAAAGACTTCACTAATTACTCGTCGTCTTAAAATAGACCATTTTAAATAAGCCTAGTAGGATTTTGGTTAAACTTTTAAAGTATGTAAACACGACTATGGCCTGTAATCAAACAGTTCAAACGAGTCATATCTCAAAGAAGGGAAAAAAAGGAAAGTAAAAACAGTCACACTATGACTAGTACCTAGTGAATAATTTGTTTCACGCATTTGTTGACCGAAATGGAAAAGTAAACTTCACAAAGAGACCTTGTTACCTGATCCTTGTGGCGACTCAGCTCTGGACTTCCTGACTGATCGGTGTGTAGGGGTGTGTGTGTTTATCGAGAAGAAGCCATGCATTGTGGGAAATGAAGTTCAATAATATACAGTCACTCATATACTTTTTTTTTTTTTTTTTTTTAAACCAAAGTTCATTAAACACCACTAGAATTAGTCAGAGAACAGTTTAGTATAAGATGCATTTTATTTTAAAACAACAGTTCTGTATTAAAATTACAGGTAGTTCAGTACAAAATGACATCACATCATGCACCAAAATATTGCAGTACTCTGCCTGATAATACCTGCCACTACATTCATACAGATAGAAGTTAATTATGCTAAAGCACCCAGAAAGTTACTGACCGTACATATTAAATGCTTGAAAAGCAGATCTACATTGTCTATTTGAGACAAGGCCCAAATAAATAACTCGCAGCACATTTTTTAGTGTGTTACTCAATTAATGAACAATTTCTACTGCCTTGATTTCTTTGCAGGGTTTCAGCTCATATTATAGAACTACATGTAGAGTTGTGATTAGGTAAAGAGAACATGTATATTATGAAATAAAATTACACGACTAATATTTCAGGAGCAGATACTGTAAAATAAAAGCAACAACATAAAAGATTAGTTTTGTTTTATATATATATATATATATATATATATATATATATATATATATATATATATATATATATATATATATATATATATAAAAACACACACACATACAAACAGATGTAATATGATAATATAAAATATAATTAATATTTTCAACAGAAAGATAAAAAAAAAAAAGGCTCAAACATCTTACAGTGATTTTGAGGTTCTTCTGTATGGTTATATATTAAAAATCTGATTTTATCATATGGGGTTTCCTGAGAGCAATTATTTCTAGGTCAGTGTTATTTCAAAATGACTTTTGCAAGCACAGTTTCAAAAATGAAATGTTTATCTCTAGGTCAAAAGGCCATTAATCATGAACTTGGAAGAGCTGAAGAGACTGTGGATGTATGATGATGTTACTGAAAAACAGGATTATGTCATCAACAAAATTTGTTTAAAATGCAAAGCAGAGGAGACCAGCAGAAAGAGAACACTGGGAGAAGAGGGGGAAATAAAACAAATTATTAATAACAACAATAATAATATTTTACTGTACAAGTAACACATCAGCCTTTTCAAAACACAGCCGTTCAAGTCTGACAAATACATGAAAAATTGGAGTTTTGGACTGAGGTGTTAAACAGTGCTCTCCATTAACATCAACAGGAATAATATTCAGGGAATATATTTTGGAACAGTGGTCTTTCATCCCTCTGCCTTGTGGTAGATCAAAAAGACACTGTAAGAGTTTTTCCCTTTAATGTCACCGGTATGTACACTATATCGACAAAAGTATGTGGCCACCTGACCATCACACCCATATGTGCTCAATGAACATCCCATTCCAAACCCATGGGCATTAATAGAGTTGGTCCCCCTTTGCTGCTATAGCATCATTTACTCTTCCAGGAAGGCTTTCCACTAGATCTTGGTATATGGCTGTTGGACCATTCAGCCACAAGAGCATTAGTGGGATGGGCACTGATGCCAGGCGAGCAGTGAGCATTTCAATTCGTCCAAAATGTGTTCAGTGGGGTTGAGGTCAGGGCTTGGGCCCCTCGAGTTCTTCTAGATCCACTTTGGCAATCCATGTCTTTATGGACCTTACTCACAAGGGCATTATCATGCTGGAATAAGTTTGGGCCTCTTAATTCCATTGAAGAGAAATCTGGGCCCACATATATTTGGTTATATAGTGTAGTTGCAAAATTTTAAAACTATGAAATCTCAATCAAAGTTAAGGATTCTCCAATGTCTGTTCGAACTGTAAAAGAAAACTTTTGGAAATATTTTAAGGGTTTTTTGAGCTGCTGTATAGAAAGGGTCACATTTCAGAACATTGCAAAGAGATTGTAGAGTTGTAA
Organism: Ictalurus punctatus; assembly: GCF_001660625.3. Lineage (NCBI taxonomy): Eukaryota > Metazoa > Chordata > Actinopteri > Siluriformes > Ictaluridae > Ictalurus > Ictalurus punctatus. Next base: position 13,316,265 of record NC_030428.2, on the reverse strand, counting down.
TGCAAAAAACAAAAATGCTACATGAAATGAAGCAGATGAAGTAATTTTCATATAAGCCAATCAAGTGGACATGTCAATAAAGTTGGAGTTAGGAGATATGTGAGCCACTGTATATATTTTCGAGAGAATGAGAATTAAAGTTTCATTTGATGATAGCTTGCTCTCTCTGTTGAAGTGTACAAACCTGCGTTAATAGTACTGGACTCAGCTCAGCTGAAACTAACAGCCAGGGCAATGGCTATTATCAAAACTAAAATTGCAATGCACACTGCAATCCACATTTTTTTCTGAAGAAAGAACAAAAACAGAATCAAATCACCACAATGATTTTCAAATCAGAGATAATTTTAAATGCACTTAGGCATGTTGGTTTATTTTACCAACCTTTCTGGCTTTGTTTCGAGAGACAACAGCTGCCCCTGTGTCTTCGACAGCCTTCTCTACATAGTTAGAAGAGTTAATTATGTTGTTCTCTATACGATCAACCATTTCCCCCTGAAAGAAAACATTTAATTAACAGAATATCAATACACCAGTCAGTCACTGAACGGGGGGCTTTGACATGTTTCATATTTATATGAACGTCCAGTTTCACCAGCATGCACCAAAATTGTAAGGCATATACAGTGAGGGAAAAAAGTATTTGATCCCCTGCTGATTTTGTACGTTTGCCCACTGACAAAGAAATGATCAGTCTATAATTTTAATGGTAGTTGTATTTGAACAGTGAGAGACAGAATAACAACAAAAAAATCCAGAAAAACGCATGTCAAAAATTTTATAAATTAATTTGCATTTTAATGAGGGAAAAAAGTATTTGACCCCCTCTCAATCAGAAAGATTTCTGGCTCCCAGGTGTCTTTTATACAGGTAACGAGCTGAGATTAGGAGCACACTCTTAAAGGGAGTGCTCCTAATATCAGTTTGTTACCTGTATAAAAGACACCTGTCCACAGAAGCAATCAATCAATCAAATTCCAAACTCTCCACCATGGCCAAGACCAAAGAGCTCTCCAAGGATGTCAGGGACAAGACTATAGACCTACACAAGTCTGGAATGGGCTACAAGACCATTGCCAAGCAGCTTGGTGAGAAGGGGACAACAGTTGGTGCGATTATTCGCAAATGGAAGAAGCACAAAAGAACTGTCAATCTCCCTCGGCCTGGGGCTCCATGCAAGGTCTCACCTCGTGGAGTTGCATTGATCATGAGAACAGTGAGGAATCAGCCCAGAACTACACGGGAGGATCTTGTCAATGATCTCAAGGCAGCTGGGAGCATAGTCACCAAGAAAACAATTGGTAACACACTATGCCGTGAAGGACTGAAATCCTGCAGCGCGCGCAAGGTCCGCTGCTCAAGAAAGCACATATACATGTCCGTCTGAAGTTTGCCAATGAACATCTGAATGATTCAGAGGACAACTGGGTGAAAGTGTTGTGGTCAGATGAGACCAAAGTGGAGCTCTTTGGCATCAACTCAACTCGCCGTGTTTGGAGGAGGAGGAATGCTGCCTATGACCCCTGGAACACCATCCCCACCGTCAAACATGGAGGTGGAAACATTATGCTTTGGGGGTTTTTTTCTGCTAAGGGGACAGGACAACTTCACCGCATCAAAGGGACGATGGACGGGGCCATGTACCGTCAAATCTTGGGTGAAAACCTCCTTCCCTCAGACAGGGCATTGAAAATGGGTCGTGGATGGGTATCCCAGCATGACAATGACCAAAACACACGGCCAAGGCAACAAAGGAGTGGCTCAAGAAGAAGCACATTAAGGTCCTGGAGTGACCTAGGCAGTCTCCAGACCTAAATCCCATAGAAAATCTGTGGAGAGAGCTGAAGGTTCGAGTTGCCAAACATCAGCCTCGAAACCTTAATGATTTGGAGAAGATCTGCAAAGAGGAGTGGGACAAAATCCCTCCTGAGATGTGTGCAAACCTGGTGGCCAACTACAAGAAACGTCTGACCTCTGTGATTGCCAACAAGGGTTTTTAAACCAAGTACTAAGTCATGTTTTGCAGAGGGGTCAAATACTTATTTCCCTCATTAAAATGCAAATCAATTTATAACATTTTTGACGTGCGTTTTTCTGCATTTTTTTGTTGTTATTCTGTCTCTCACTGTTCAAATAAATCTACCATTAAAGTTATAGACTGATCATTTCTTTGTCAGTGGGCAAACGTACAAAATCAGCAGGGGATCAAATACTTTTTTCCCTCACTGTAGGTCTCTTTAAGACATACACATTTTACCATCACATCCATTAACGATGCAACAGGAAGTCAGACATTTTGGACTTTGTGTAACTTGTGAAGTACCAAACCTTTAAATACTCGTCCTAATAGATTAGATCAGATTTAAATCAAATTTGGTCAGCATGAAGTCAAGATGTTCATAATGCTAAATTGCAAAGGGATTTTTAATATCTCAAATATTGTTGCCATGGCGAGGCGATACGCAACAGGAAGTGTGGCCTAGTTCTGCTATAGATGGTGTGATGTGATTCAAACCTCTCATGTATGTTCATTGATTTGAAATAACCACATGCCAGAAGTGATGCACCATCATAGCACCACCAACTGGCAAAACGAAGTTAGGCTTATAAACCAATATTTTAATACCTCCACCAGAGGGTTCATCAGCCAAATTTAATCATCATGATGTAATGAAATCCCTGACAATAAACTGAGAATAAAATGTTGGTATTTCCAATAGTAAATTGGATTTACTAAAATTGCCATTGCGACATGATAAATAAATACGATGAGGCTCCAACAGGTTAGTGTGACATAATTGAACTATGCATCATGCAAAGTGGCACAAACTTTACATGTGTGTTAAATGATAAGGGAATAGTCACATACATGCAATTAATAAGGCCCAGGGGGCTCAACATTGACCCCTGGGTCAATGTTTTTCCCCACTGTGGATATCTGGTTTCAGTTACATGCAGCAAATTCGACAGGAATACATCACAGTCAATTTTCACAATTACATCAATTATCTCAGCACAACAGCAAGTTGGATTTTGTGCATTTTAAAAGGTTTTACAATACTCCATCTACAAGGTTCGTTAGATTCAAACCAAATTTGGTTAGCATGAAGGAATTTTTAAAATATTAAAAGTATGTTACCATGGCAATCAATTAACGTGTTGGCGCTCAAACAGCACGTGGCATAATTCTACTGTACATCAAAATTCATGTGTCCAATGACAGGACATAATTACATCCACATGCCAATAATGGCTCATAAAATAGGCATTATAGCACCCTTGGTGCTTGAGCCTGCCAATCGCCTGAAGCTTTTTTTTGTCTCTCAATTTGCTCTCTCAAACTCACTTGTGCCTCCACTTCCATGGCAAGATACTGAAACATGTCATGAAGATCTCTGATGCTTTTCTCCAGTTTAAGAATCTCATCATGCCGTGACTCAATCTCATTTAGTGCCTGCCGGGTGGCTTGGGCATCTGTTAAGATCTGTATAAAAAGTTAGAACATCACTGTAAGCACAATGATATATGGCCAATTCCTCTACTACAACATGACCAATTATCATGTCTATTTTGCAGGGGGAGGATGCTAGACATAATGGATCATGCTTTTTTGACATGCAACACATGGTAACAGAAAAACAACAAAATCTACTTTCACAAAGGTCATGGTTTCATATGATGACAACAATTGCATCTACTCTAACTAATGAATTCAATCCTATAATATGAGAGGCTTCAAAAGCAGAAGTGTCTTTCATTACACAAATTATCTTACCAAATCCACTTTGACTCCTCAGAAAGCAAGAAAGAGCACTTGGATAGAAACATGTGATATGAAGCACGTAATATGATAGAACTGGAAAAAATGTATCACTTAACTGATATTCCTGAAATGCCCCCCCCCCGTTACCCTTTATGGTTCAATCACAGTTCATGCACATTAATCAATATGAACACATTTAGTCATTACAACAATTTTAATGTGGAAGAAATTGAAGGTCAAAATCAAAATAACAATTTTCAGCCGAGCTAAACAGAAAAATGCAAATATAACTCACATTTTGTGTGAACACATCTGTCTGTCCACTCTCAAGCATTGCCTCCAGCTGTTCATCAGTCACATTATTGCCAGCTGAAATGGAAAGAGGAAGCACATCAAGCTTTTGGACATTATTTGAATTGATAACAAATCATCATGAAGTTTTGTTTTCTATAAAAGGGAACCAAACTTATAATGACACATTATAACACTCATATCAACCTGTTATTCGGTATGTGGAATTTTGACATGTCTTCCCAAAAATGTAGGATATATTTAATTTATTTATTCTGCCTAAGTTTGGATAGGAAATGGGATGATTACTTAGATGTTTTACTCATTATACCTAAGATTTATTATGAACAAATAAAATGCAAATTCTCCAAGCAAAGGACAACTCTTCAGCCACTTATATGGCTCAAGCTTAGGACCAGCATCTCCAGAAAAGCATCTCAGAACACGTCGAACCTTGAGGTGGATGGGCTACAACATAAAGCATATGGATTGTTGGGTCAAAATATGGTGTAAACAGCATGAATCCATGGACACAACCTGCCTTGTGTCAATAGTCCAGGCTGGTGGAGGTAGTATAATGGTGTAGGGCATGTTTTCTTGGCACTACGAGCCCGTTAACATCAATCACCGCTTGAATGCTGCAGTCTATTTGAGTATTGTTGCTGACCATCTGCATCCCTTCATGGTCACAATTTAACCATCTTCTAATGGCTACTTCCATCATTATAATGCACCATGTCACAAAACAAAAAAGTCGTCTCAAACTGGCTTCACGAACAGGACAATGAGTTCAATGTTCTTCAGTGGCCTTCCCAGTCACTGGACCTGAATCCAATAGAACACCTTTGGGATGTGGTAGAACAGGCGATTCGCACCATGAAAGTGCACCTGAAAATTCTGCAGGGATTGTGTGATGCAATCATGTCAACATGGACCAGAATTTCAAAGGAATGTTTCCAAAATCTTGTGGAATCCACACCATGAAGAAATGAGGCTGTTTTGCGAGAGAAGGGGGAGGCCCTACCCAGTATTAGTATAGTGTTCCTCATAAAGTGCTTGTTGAGTGCATGTCTCTCAATTCCTAGACTTTACTGCAATGCACCAAGATCTAAATTTTCTGACTCTGATACTCTCATTGTTGACACAAAGACAATGCAAGACATTAGAACATTTTCAAATGTAAAACCCAAATCTACATACCATACATACTACAAAACCACTGTTTTGTTTCGATTATTACTCAAGCATGTTTCTGAATCAAAGGCAAGAAGAGGATACTCACTGATTTTGAGTTGCCTTTGTATCCTCTCCACATTTCTATCCCTGTACTGGGATTGAATTGTGTTACAGTAACTCATCGACTCAATAAAATTCCGGGACAGGACAGCATGCTGAAAAACAAAGAACATCCACAAGCAATTCAATAACAGCTGTGAAAAAGGCTGTAGTGGCAAAATTAAATAAAACATTAATAAGATAACCAACCTGTGTTCTTTGCATTCTTAAGTTTATTGGAACATATTTCCCATCTTCGTCAATTTTCTTGGGTTCAATACCTATAATAGAGTCGATTTAATTGTTCAGTTGGAATTTATACTTGCAAAAAGTCTTCCATGATGATCAGATTTGATCAAGTGTTCTTACTCTTCAGCTTCTTCTGGATTTGGGTAGCTAATACTTTGATCTCATCTCTTATTGTCTGAAGTTCCTTTTTCATACCTGCAAAAAAAGTTAACCTTAAAAAACCCAATAGCAGAGTTTTAAAAAAAAATAAATAAATCTACCAAAAAAAAGCCTAATGTGATATTATTTATACTATTATATTATTTATGACTAAGCTACTAACTTTCCTTCGGAAGTGCTTCACTTAAAACAGATTTCTGTTTGTTTTCCAGTTCAGACACTTTCTTCTTAAGAGATTCAAGCCCCTCTCGAATCTCATGGACCTACAGGAAAAACAATGAAAACCTGACTATGATTTCAAAAACATCCTTGTACATAAAAATCAATCACTTTCCTAATGATACTTGTGACTAAATTAGAATGATAATATGTAATATGACCATAAATTAAATTCTATTCTAACTTGATTCTGTTTTTGATAATGTGTATAAATACTGAGTCCTTTATTTATCACTTCTGTTGTGATAAATAAGGAAGGGGAGCTACACAGCAGTAGAAAAGCATGAACGCTGTTACAGTGACATGTTTTAGAACTTGTATAAAGTTATAGAAGAAGTTATATTTAAAAAATGAGCTGTAAAAAAAAAAAAAAAAGGAAAAAAAAAAAAAGAGACAGTTTTACCTTCCGAAAGAAACCCTCATTGTCTCTGTCCTCCTTTACGGAGGTCCCTGTACCTGGTTTGAACATGAGTGCTGTGCCTTCCTCGTCTTCATCCGAGCCATCTGCAGGCTGGAGTGGACAGAGGAAACAAAGTTTATTAATTATACACACACACACACACACATACACACACACACACTCGCTGAAGGGAGGGGCAAGAATTAAACAAATGCACTCCTGAGACCTCTTGTGCCACCAAGAGATATAAAGAGATTTGACCTGCATGGTAGGCATGCCAAAAAAAAACTTTCGAAGACTAAGAACATTGATCCTAAGAACATTAGCAAATCCACCAAGGAATGGGTCAAAAAGAAGAAATGGAGGTTTATGGAATGGCCTAGTCAAAGTCCAGATGTGAATTCCATTGAAATGTTGTGGGGGGATTTGAAACTGGCAGTACATGCAAGAAAACCCTCAAACATCTGGCAACTGAAAGAAAATTACATGGAAGAGAGGTCAAAAACTCCAGCAAGCCTGATAGACAATTACGCAAAACACCTACAAGAAGTTATTTCTGCTAAAGGAGACAATACTAGCTTCTGAGGCCGAGGGTGTACTTATTTTTTCCACAGAAGAACATCACATCTGTTGATATTTCTGTTGAATAAATGATTGAAAAAGCTAATTTTCCTTGTGGTTTTGTTCAAGTATATCAACTTCATTAATAGGCATTGAGACAAACAGAGACTTGAAGTCAAGAGACAAGAAGTGCTTTGGGCTGTATTAACTGCAGAAAATTAAGTGGTAACAGTTCCATGCCTGCCTTGAAAGCAAAGCTAGTAACGATTTTGTGCTCACAGAAATTAACAAATTTTTAAAGTCTCCAGCAAATAAAACCACACTAAAGTTTAGAGCACTGCGTGTAAGTCTGACAGAGATGTTAATCCTGCTGGGGGAAAACAATAGAAACCATCAAAGAAATTCTAATTGTTTCTACTATAAATAACATTACAAACCATCAGCTAACCAATAAAACCACTGCCATTACTTATCCACACTTAATGGTATCCACTAGACATAACATGCCACCAATAGAAGGCAACAGATTACTAGTAGAGACCTTTACAAATCCTTTTTTTAGCAGCTAAATATCTCTCACTGACCGGCAGCCCGTTCAATAACTTAAAAACTGAGCAAAATAAACTTGGAGGCAAGTCACTTTGCGTATTTTGTCTGTAAACTAATACGCAGCTCTGCATGTGCTAATAGCTACATGTAGCAGTAGCTAAATAGGAAAGGCAGCTAGCGGTCAACTACACTGAGCCTCTCTGTATGTCACAATAAAATATCCTGCAAACCCGGTTAATTACCCAGAAGTATTTAACTTAATACATGCATACTTAGCTACCTTATACATGCATTAAAAAAAGGGTCTGTTTGTGTTGTAAAAGTGCAGGTACTAATCACAAACATACCCAGCTAAACTGCTACATTCACAGACTAGCTATATGTCACTTGCCAACTAGCTAAATTCCTCTATGTGAGTGAAATGATATCTCCATATATTAATTAACTTACATTTCCCAATTCTTTGGTTCGGTCGCGCATCTTTGCTCCGTTTATGAACGCTCTCTAACGTCCGAGTTACTTCATCTAAGTTACCAAACTGTGTGACAGTAACAGAAGAAAAAGGGAGTTTCCATTCAAAGTAGTTCCGAGTTCCCTTGCTTCTTCTCTGCTGCAGCATGTAGAGCACATCACCACCTACTGAGAATACACATCCTCTACAGCCTGCTGCAGTGTGTGAGGGAATACACACTATGGGAGGCCAAACAGGTGCTAGCAAGAGCTTTTTTCCCAGGGGTGACCAGGTAAGACCCACAGATTTCATTGGGGTGGCCAAAACAAAAGTATCAAAAACAAATTCTACAGACAGAATTCTGCAAAGTTACTATTTCCAATGCCATACAAAAGTGCTTAGTGGTTAGCAGGTTTGCCTCACACCTCCAGGGTTGGGGGTTCGATTCTCGCCGTGGCCCTGTGTGTGCACGCAGTGTGCTTGTTCTCCCTGTGATGCGGGGGTTTCGTTTCCTCCCCCAGTCCAAAGACATGCATGGTAGGCTGATTGGCATGTCCAAAGTGTCCATAGTGTGTGACTGTGCCCTACGACGGATTGACACCCAGTCCAGGGTGTACCCCACCTTGTGCCCCATGCTCCCTAGGATAGGCTCCAGTTTCCCCGTGACCCTGTTGGATAAGCGCTATAGAAGATGAATGGATGGATGACAAAAAGCTTATTAAAGTCAGCAAACCAAAATTTTATGGGACTCTCATTAAACAAAATGAACACAAGTGTTTCAGAGATGAGCAAAAACACTCATGTAGTCAGTCACTGGGCACCAGTTATGTAGGATACATAACTTGAATCTGCAGACTTATGTAGCCTATACCTGGTGGACAATGACTGATTACATGAGTGTTTTTGCTCATCTCTGATTTTGATCTGAGTTATCTATATAGCCCTCTCCACATGCTTCCTCTCTGATTGTATCTCTGCTTCCTCCTTGTCTGTGTTACCAGCAGACATTTCCTCTGCTTCTTCCCTCTCTGTAGTATTCATTTACCCTGTCTCTTGGTCATTTTCAGTTTTGCTGCTACTAGTCCTCTTTGTAAAAAAGGAATGTATCTTCCTATCTTTCCCTTCTTTCCTTTTTATGCTCTCTACAATTCAGACAAACACACCGATCAAGAAACACTTTTATTATTATTAAATTAAATAGCTACTTACAAAAATAGTGACAGATTCATAATGTAAGCATATGTGGTAACATTTATGTGTTAACATTATGTTTAAACTTTAGCTAGCTAGTGGTTGCAGTAACTTTAGCTAACATTAGCTAAGTTATGCCATTAATGGTAAGCTAACATTTGTTTCTCAAGATGAAACATCGCAGCACTTTAACTTTAACATGCTTTCACGAAAAGGTAGTGAAATCTAGGTAAATAACAGTTTTTACCAGGGGTGTTATCTGGACTGTTAATCATGACTTTTCTCCATCAAAAATCTTTTTAAAATGTACTTCTAAATAGATTGTTTTCATGCATTTTTTCTTGCATGTGGGGGCTAATTGGTTAAAAAAAAATATATATATGAAATTTGTACAAAAACTTACCTCGGGTACCGATAAAATCTAAAACTTTTTGGCTATCTAACACGAGACTAGGCTAGTTTGGTGTTACTAGCCAAGGGGAGGCACAACTAAGCTATCACTGTATGGTTTTAGCTGCTACAGTGCCATGTAAAGTACGTTATGCTCTGCTCATATCATATTCACATAACTTGGAAATGTATTTTCAGGAAATGGATTTTCCTGTAAACTCTGTCTGGTTGGTCTTGTCCTGTTCACTGAAGATACAAAATTACAACACTGCCGTCTTCTTTTACTGACATTCAGTTAGTGACACCCGCTCCAAGTGGAGAACTATTCAGGGCTATTAGATTCCACTAATCCCTATGAATAGTTAAGTAAAAAGTAAAGTAAACAAGTAAAGAAGTTAATTGCTTAGTTTCTGTACACTAAAACAAGATATTATTTAAAATCACTTGAAATCATCTTAGAGTCAGTTGGTAGAAAGGGGAAGGCTTAAGTTTTCATTACAGTTGCAATTCACCTTGCAGGCAACAGAAGATTCAACAGAATATTCATTATATTATAATATTAAAATATTATATACCATATTCTAAAGAATACAAAAATAACTAATCTTTACATCAATAAGTAAATATTTTTGACTATAGGTCAACAGAAGTAGTACTAACAAATAAAAAAAAGAATGAATCTAATTTAAAACTGTGTATTTATTCACAAGCAAGTTTGCCATCAAATGAGGACAAAGTGATGGCAAAAGCTTGTAGTGCGCACAGGGGGAAGCTGTAGTCCATGGAAAACACATCTTCTGCCACCCTTCCAAACTGCATAACAATGTAGTCCTCTGGATGCAATAAAAGATCAAAACCAAATTATTATCTACACGTGCACCTTTAACTGTGTGAGCACAGAAACTCTTTAAATCTTTCCATCATCTCCCCATTTGCAGGGAAATGACATAATCGGTACTTTAGTCAACTCACCATTGTCAGGATGAACAATCTGAAAGTTCTTGACAGATGCCTGTGTAACTCGTCCATGGAAGTTGAGCACATAAGACTGCGTCTGCTCATTCCAGGTTGGTGATTTGTTCACAAGGCAAACTAAATTTTCTTTGTTACCGTTTTCATAACGAGTGAGAAGAGATTCAAGCTCCTGAGGACAGGGATGCAGGTTACTGGTGAAAAAGTGACTGACATTGCTGATGTTAAAAGAACTACAAATGAAATGTTATTTAGCATTTATTCAAAATATGAAATCAGTCATTTTATGCACTTTAGTGTATTATAAATATTTTGATGTTATAAATGATCAGATTGATTTGATTATTATCTGTATATGGAATACAATCTTTTACCTAGCCTGAACAACTACACTATATGACCAAAGGTTTGTGGACACTACCATCACACCCATATGTGCTTTCTGAACATCAGAACATTCCAGATTTGTCCCCCTTTGCTGTTATAATAACCTACACTCTTCTGGGCTTTCCACTACATTTTGGAGCGTGGCTGAGGGGATTTGCTCATTCATCCACAAGAGATTTAGTGAGGTCAGGCACTCATGTCGAGTGAGGACGCCTGGGGCACAGTCTACATTCCAGTTCATCCCAAAGGTGTTCAGTAGGGTTGATGTCAGGCCTCTGTGTATGCCACTCAGGTTCTTACAGACCAACCTTGGCAAACCATGCCTTCATGGATTTTTTGAGTTAACACCAAAGGCTGGTGAAAATTTCATGTGAATAGCCTTATTGGAAATATATTTACTGAAATGTTGACACGTTCAATACGTATTTCCCCCACTGTATATTCCTCGGTCTTACCCATTGATATGAATGACTAAGTGAATTTGGCCCATGTGTTACCTCATATTTATACCCCTGTGAAACAGGAAGTCATGGTTGAACAATTACCTGTTCCTAGTCACCCAGGTGTACAAAAATGTTTTAAATATCAATGGGAATACTTCAAATATATTTTTCTCATATGAATTCACAGGGGTGCCAATAATTGTTGCACACCTATATTTAACAAAGATTTTTTATTATAAACCTGTGTTGTTGTTTTTTTTTTGCAGTTGTTTGATATCCATGAGAGTATTCTTGTGAATTTTTTTTAATCAAAAGTTTAAACAATAAAGACAAATTTTCACAGCCTTCTTTGCTCATATTTACCAAGGGTGCAAATATTAGTGGAGGGCACTGTAGTGTATCTACAGCAACTTATCAGATAATTAAAATTAAAAAAATTCTCAGTTAATTTTTTTATACTCACATTTTTTGGACGAATACAGACTCTTTCATCATTCTCATGCATGCCAGGAATGATCACTGTCATTTTTCTGGGGCCTTTAATACCCAGAACATTTTTTTCCTATTACAGTAAATATGAGAAGATCATTCAGGAAAAGCCAGCATCAGTAAACAAAACAGTATTTTGCTATAGTATGTAAGGAATGATTATGCAACCTCTATTTTTTAAAAGATTAAATGTTTTATGTTAGATTTTTGTCAAGATCCTTCAACATACATAACATATTGCTGCAAGCTCTTGTCGGAGTGATTCAGTCTCCTTTACAAATGGTTTCCTGTCTGGATTTTCTCCATTATCGTATACAGTGAATTTAGTCCCTAAAACATTTGACCTAAAGAGAGAGAAAAGAAATCACTGCAAAAATATTGTTGGCTAAATGAGATATGATTTTTTTTTTTTTTTTTTATAATAATAATGACCTTAGTTTGCCTATATAGCTGCTGGTGTCTCTGGATAAATCAGTAGGATCGATGGAGATCAGATAATTTGAAGTTGTACTCTTCTTACGTTTTCTTCCAGCCATGAGAAAGACCTTATGAATGAAACAAGAGAACAGGGTAAATACAGTGGATATAAAAAGTCTACACACCCCTGTTAAAATTGCAGTTTTTGTGATTTAAAAAATGAAACCAAGATAAATCATGTCAGAACCTTTTCAACCTTTATTGTGACATTTTAACCTATTAATTAAAGTGGAAAAACAATAAGAATCATTTTAAGGGGGAAAAAAATCAAAAATCAAAAATGTACAATAACCTGGTTGCATAAGTATGCACACCCCTAAACTAATACTTAGTTGAAGCACCTTTAGATTTTATTACAGCATTCAATATTTTTGGTAAGAGTCAATCAGTTTGGCATGTCTTGACTTAGCAATATTTGCCATTCTTCCTTGCAAAAGCATTCTAACTCTGTCAAACTGGCAGGGCATCTCCTGTGCACAACCCTCTTCAGGTCAGGCTACAGATTTTTTTTAATTAGATTTAGGTCTGGACACTGACTGGGTTATTCCAAAACCTTGAACTTGTTTTGGTGAAGCCATTCCTTTGTTGATCTGGAGGTTTGCGTTTGGTCGTTGTCATGTTGAAAGGTGAAATTCCTTTTCATCTTAAGTGTTTTAGCAGAAGCCTTAAAGTTTTGCACCAAAATTGATTGCTATTTGGAGCTATTCATTATTCCCTCCACCCTGATTAAAACCCCAGTTCCAGCAGAATAAAAACAGCCCCAAAGTATGATGCTGCCTTAGTTTAATTTTTTTACATCACAAAAACCTGCCATTTTAACAGGGATGTGTAGCCTTTTATATCCACTGTAGACAAGAGAACAATATAGAGAGAAAGAAAATAAAATGATCAAAAGTGATAGATTTATCTGGTTTGTGGTGGATCCAGAGCCTATCCCAGGAAGGATAGGGGCAAGGGAGGAATACACAATGGATGGGACACAATTCAATTGCAGGGCATCACACACACCCACACACTCGGGGGCAATTTAGAGTTACCAATTCACCTATCAGCATGATTTTGTGATGTAGGAGGAACCTATAGAACCTGTAGGCCACCCTTGTGGACAACAATAGAACATGTGCACTTCCACAGAGGCAGTAACCTGAGCTCAGCATACAGTTTTGGACCCCGGAGGCAGCAACGCTACCCTCTACACCACTATCCCACCAACCCAATAAAATGATTTAATCTGATTTTTCAAAAAAATCTGTTTGTCTCTTACTTTCTTCCCATCCTCTTTCTCCATGTGAAGGTAATATGTAGGATAGATTCCTCTTTCCATTCCTCTCCTGTCTCTGGTGATTCTACACTGAATAGTCATATCTCTTGCTGCAGGGCGAAGAGCAAAATGTTCCAGATCCTCTAAAGACACTGGTGAGGACTGGGAAAGACAGAAGATTTAGGGAAGAAAGAGACAATATTTATATATTATAGAAATTAAAAAATAACAGCAGCTTATAATGCTTGACACTTTCTTACCTTTCCCATGTCTGATGAGTCACTCTCCGAAGAGAACCGCCTAAAGTTGGAATTTAGTGAAGCAAGATCATAATCATTCTTTGTAGATTTTTGGGACTTTTTCTGTGATTTTGGATTTTCCTTCTTATTCTCCTTGACTTCTGTTTCATCTTCAGAGACATATAGTGCTGCTGTAAAAATATAGTCTCATATAGTATTCTACACTTTATATACAAGGAAGTCTGGCTTCTATTTTGTTACAGTAAGAGGAAAGTTTGTCAATTAAAATGTTGCCTCTGGACTGGTAGGTTGTGGACATAAAGTAAAAATTAAAACTTTAATTTGAACTCACAAGTAGATAAAAGTTGTTTTTTCTTTGGTGTAGGAGGCACTGGACTCTTTGCCCAGCCTTCTTGTTCATCCTCACTCTCTATTTCAGTTTTGTTTTCCTCTGTAATGTTGAACTCCAGCACTGAATCAATCTCAACTACAAAAAAGTATAGATGATAACTGCTTTAGCTTTAATGTTTCTTATACAAAATACACAATATTAAAGTTATAAGTGTGCTGTTAATACTTTGTGCTTCTTCTGTCTTCTTCTTTTCCTTTTTCTTCAATGTTTTCTTCTTTTGCGTGTCTTGTCCTTCTCCAACATCATATCGCTCAAGCACTTAAATATTATATAAAATGGTTGGAACAAAATTCTAAAAAAAAACAACAACAACAACTGCAGTGATAAATTGTATGATCACTTTATATGTCAAATACTTACATTTAGCTTGAGTCTTCTTAACAACCTTTTTCTTCATTTTCTTCTCCTCTGATTGATTGGGTGTGTTTGGTGAGTGTTTCGGAGTTGTTTGATTATCTGTATCCAGGTCAATTGTTTTAATCTTAGGTGCAACCGGTGGCATTGTGTCCTCAGGTATCATTTGAGAAGAAATGGTCATTTCATCAAGGTTGATCTCTTCAAGCATGTTATCATAGCCCTGCTCCAGTTGAGTGTCTGACAGGAGAAGATTGGATGACATCATTAGGGTAACAAACAGAAGTATAATGGTCAGACTTAAAAATTCATATAGAACTGAAATAAATAAAATGTAGAAATAGTAAGACGTCATGTGAGTTCATAAAACGCTAGCTTGAAAGGTTAACACTGTAATTTATCACCTTGGGAAGATATATTTTCTATGTTAAACAGATGTTCAGTCGTAATAAATGAAAATAAATGTGTGAGAAAAAAAAGTCAGAAAGCATGTATGCATGCCTTTATGTTTTCTTACCATTTAAGGAGGTGTTGCTTTGAGACTGACTGATTAACAGAGCTGTGTCTTCAGCTGCAGATTTCTGCCTCCGATTCTTTGATCGAGCATCATGATTTGCCGTAATCATCTGAGCACTAGCTCTTCTTTTTTGCTGCTTCTTCATCAAAAGTGTTCGCTGTTTAAATAAACCAGTGTCAGTTATTCATTTGAAATATATAAACACATATCTCACTAATATCTCAGTCCTGCAGGACTGAAAAGCTTCATTATACATATCAATAAAAGAGAATAATATACAAACCAAAACTGATGAATTTTCTGCAGGTTAAATTGAAATAAGTGATCACATACACACTGATAATACTTATTATTAATTTGATGCTGATATTCCAACAAACTGCATATTAAAATCAGAATAAAATAGAGATTTGTCTGCAATGTTGTTAAAATAAAGTGGTCCAAATGCAAGAATATTGTGAAATTCGCACTTACCTGTTTGTCAAGCTTCTGTTGCCACATCTCACGGTCCTCCATGTTTGTTTGTTGACAAGTTACTGTTTTGTTTAATCCACAAACATGTAATGGAAGATTCATGCACACTCCTGAGGCACAACACGTGTCAAACCAAACGAAACACAATGCATGTTTGATTCTCTGCCTTCAGCTCCATCTTACTCCTCCACCTGTATACAACAGAAGGGTAAGAGGATTGGGAAAGATAATGTTCTTACGCTCCACACAGCTCGCAGAGTGCACTTACAACTAATAACATCACATGCTATACAGTTTCTTAGGACAAAGGCATAGCTGTTATTTTTTGGTACAATTGTACATTACATTTACATAATTGTCCTACAATTTGATATTTTCTATGTTGTTTCACACAGGGTTCTGTAATGTGGCCCAACGCAAAGCAGGGGGCTGTTTCCAATACCTCCCCTGCCCCAGGATTGATTATTTTCCTACAACAGTATGCCCTGAAGTGTTTTATTCCACTTATACTGTATATACCACAGCAATTTTCCAACTACTGCAATTTTTTTCCACTTCTTTGATTTATTAAACAACATAGTGTCATTTTTATACTTTTATAGATACATTTAATGTTGTGGAATACCCTCAAAACAAGGTAGTTCCTGTTATCACTTTCATTTTACTTTCACAGCCACAGTTGTTACCACACCAGCCTTTCTTAAAGCTTATAAGAAGGAAAATGCTGCTTCTCACATATATGAGAAAACACAAAGCACTAAATCCTGAAGACTTTTCCAATGACAGAAACCTTCATCTCAAATCCCTGTCACTGACTGAAGTCGTCTTACTCAATGTAAAAATAAACATGTCCTTACAGAAAACAATGTTGTATGCCCCCCAATCCATTTATTCTTAGGATTAAATTGTATGAGCGTCCATCATAGGAGCACCTGTGAATGATTTGTTACTATAGAAACGATAATGTATTAGAACAAACAAATGAGTATATATATATATATATATATATATATATATATATATATATATATATATGTATATGTATATATATATATATATATATGTATATATATATATATATATATATATATATGTATATATATATATGTGTATATATATATATATATATATATATATATATATATATATATATATATATATATATATATATATATATATATATATATATATATAATTTGCCTTGCAGCTGGTACTATTGTCAGAGTCGTGCTGTTATAGAAAAATAATCAACACCTTTAATTTTTTTTTATTTTACAGATTACATTGTAGACTTCAGCAGTACTGTGGTGTATTCTGTTTTCATTTGAATTTATTACATATTTATAAGGATGTATCATGTTCTAATGCATGATAATTATTTTTTATTATTCATTTATCTTTTTTATCTAAAGACAATTATTAAAAAAACAAACAAACAGGCATGAGCACTAAAACAGTTCAGAGAGATCCTGCTTGAACAGAGAGTAAATGAAAAGCAGATCAGAAAAAAAAACCCACTTCGTTATGAAATGTCCAGACAATTAAATAAACAACACTTTGTTGTTACAGTTAATGTTTTGGAAGCATCTCTTTTTTCTCTCTCTCACTTTGTTGAAGTTAATAAAAAAAAAAAATGCACCAAGTCCTGACAGTCGTAAAGGACCCGCGGCAGAAAACTTCAAAGCATGCTGAAATACTTTCAGTTTTTGACACAGAACTATGACTACGTAGTTATTTAATTCAATTACTTCGAGCCTGTACTGGAAAATATTAAAGAAAACGGCTGATATCCAATTAAATGTGTAGTGTAGGCCTGACACGGGAGCGAGGTACTGGTGTGGAGTAATTTAAATTGTCTGATACACGGTCTGGAAGGGAAAAAACCCAGAACAACAATAGAAGCAGGTCTAAACACAAGGTGTGTGAGACTTGTCCTTTCTTGGCTACAGTAAACACTTCATTGTGGGATGTCGGATGCGGGTTTATTCCGCTCTCCTCCGGTCCAGTAGGTGGCGCAATACTCCACACTGCGCCATTACATTGTCGCTCGTGATCGTTGGGACGGCGTAACGCGGAAGTTGTTTGTTGCCTCGAACGATTTTAAGCTTTGTTTTTTTCGTTTTGTGTGCGTTAATTATCAAACTATGGTAGAAGCGTGATCCGTGGAGGTGTGATGTTGAAGATACATGGTTGTTACCAATATTTCTGTTAAAGGTAATGGTATTTTACATATAAAGATTAATTTGGTGTTGACTTTTGAATTGTTTTTCAGCTTAGAGAGGCTAAAAACCACATCCCGGTTATGGAGAGCTAGAAGTTTATATAACAGCAGGAGTTTATATTATAACTTTTCTGACATGTAGGTTCAGAGTCAGAATCTGTTTGAGAATGATGTTTCTCTTCGTATATTTATCCTGCGTTTTAGTTATCAAATATTCAATGGACATCCTTCGTTTTTAGATGTCATGCTGCTTCTAACTCGAGACGGTCCACTAACGACGTTCAATCGATTAAGTGTTTGCTCGCTCAAGGAGATAAGCTCCTCTTTTTTTCAACCAAACACCGCTGTTCCTAATCACTCTTTCCAAACCTGATTACTGACCAAAATGCTGATGTCTGTGGTCTCCTGCTGAAGGAAGAAGGAGGGGCTGGAGCTCAGAGGTAAAGGGTAAAGATCAAGCTCAATGATCCGTGCAAGTCATCTTCACTGATGTTCCCCGAGGTAGAGAGGGGATTTTCCCTTGATGGATTTATTAGAAGATTGATTAAGCTCCTCAACTTTTGGCAAACTCGTGACACAAAAAGTCGCATGTGAGTAGATATTGCTTGAGTAGCGTTGCTTATTAATACAGGGATCAAAATGGTCACTTGGAGACAATCAAACTGCTAAAATATTTTGTCAATTTCTTTTACAGTGACTGAAACAGTGAGAACATTGTACTCCAATGAAATAGTGGTGTGTGAAATACTGCCATCTTAGTGGAAAAGGTGTAAAGTGTGCCTCAGGGTGGGGGAAGGTTTAACTGATCAGTTATGATGTCAAGCTTTACTTGTCAAACATGATTATTATAAGTAGATGTGGAACACAGTATCCTTCAAAAATCGTACAATACAGTAAATTATTTGTTAAAGGAAAGTATTGGAATGTCGTATGTTGACACCCCTAATAATAAAAATGTGATGATCTAGACACTAGACTAATCGGTGATAAAGTCCTGCTTCATATTTGGGCTGAGGAGCTGGCGGTTTGAGTCAGAGGAAAAATAGTGGGGGGAAATTCTGTGCAGAGTTTAATTCCAATCTCTAGAAATCAATCAATGGTCATGATGTTTTCTGATATAGACTTAAAGAGGGGCTTTTTCTTTACTGGATTTATTACTAAATTGTTTGATGTTGTGGCAAACACAGGATTAAATCAAAAAGAGAAATGTTTGTGAGTAGAAAATGCCTACACTGCATTGCTGTTGAAGGACATAAAGCAGTTTAGTCATTTCCCGTGTTCCCCTTTTCTCATTCCACAGATGTCATATGTGCTCGTTCACAACTGGCAGAATGATCAAAAGTCAAGAAGATGTAAGACCTCTTACTGTTTGTCTCATTGTCTGACTGATTTCCACATTTGCCTTAATTGTTGCAGATTGATGACGGCGTTTGTCTGTCTTGACATGAATGAGTCTGGATAAAAATTAATTGCTTTAGTTATTTAATTTCTTGAATATTTGTAAGCTATTCTATTCAGGAATGTAGTTGGTACAATGTTGTGCTACAGTATCTCAGTACATCTTAATAGAGCTATTGTTTAAACTTATCTGGAGTTTGCGTTGTAGATTAGATTAAAACCTAAAAATGATGAGTTCAACTATTTAAAAAGCGATTAGGAAGTTCAGATTGAAGTAGGTGTTTATATCAAATCTTTAATCAAGATTTATTACCAAAAATGTTTTCAGACTTAATTATTTGGTTGAGTAATTAATCTAGTTTTGTTAAGTTGGTTAGTTTTCTTTTTTCATTCTAAATTAGCAGTGTATTTTTAATGAATGGATTTGAGGTTTATATTGAACACTCTTACTTTATTCCTTCTGCATGAATGATGAGCTTTGTCTATAGTAATTTATAACAAGATATGTTGTTTTGTAAATAAAGTGTGCAGTTTACCACATTATCTTTAATAAGCTTTATCAGCAGATTACAACAAATGTGTCATGTTCATCAAGATGTGTCTGTGTTCTGAAAGTTAACCCAAAATGGGTACAAAAGTACCATCACCTTCTGTCAATAGATTTTCAGAGCTAACATTTTGTTTTGCTTTTAACAGGAATTCATTACTGTGAGAGTTCAGGATCCTCGTGTGATGAATGAGGGATCATGGAACTCGTATGTGGACTTCAAGATTTTTCTTTATGTAAGTAGTTTTATATAAAGGTCTTTCTAAATATTAAATGCTTCTTAGTCTCTGTATAGTAATGTGTAAAAGTAGAATGGTATTTAGTTTTGTTTTCACACTTCAAAATATAATACAGCAAATTAAGTTATCTGTAAAGAAAAGTCCTTTTTTATTGTATAAACATTGTCTCCCTTGTAATTACTGTTGTCTTCAGTTAGCTCCAGAATTATTGGCATCCCTGGTAAAGATGAGTTTAAAAGGTTATGAAAAAATTTCTTTTCAATTAACCAGATCAATCTTGCACTGAACTGAGAGAAGTCTAACTTTTTTAATTGAGAAAAAAAAATCTAAGAAAATAAAAACCCTTATGAAAAATAATGTAACAAAACCATGTGTCACAATTATTGCCACACTAGAAATTCTTTTAAACAGAATGTAAATTAAGTATGTTCCAATTAGGGCTGCAACTAACGATTATTTTCATAATCGATTAGTTTTTGGATCATTTTTTAAAATTATTTTTATTATTATTTTCGATTAATCGGATGGGCGGGGCAACCTTTCAGTACCATTTTTTGTTTATTTAAAATAAAATCCACAAAGTGAGTTACAAATATAAACTTCAGACTAAAACTTTACAGAACTGTTTGTCCAATTATATAAGACTGAAAAGGACCCAATAGACACACACACCAGAATATATATATATATATATATATATATATATATATATATATATATATATATATATATATATATATATATATATATATATATATATATATAAATAAAATTAATTAATTTATATATATATATATATATATATATATATATATATATATATATATATATATATAATTAATTAATTTAGGACTGTTGTTTAATTCAGTGCTTTTTATGCATCCGTAAAAAATAATACATAAATACTTATATATATATATATATATATATATATATATATATATATATATATATATATATATATATATATATATATATATATATATATATAAAATTAATTAATTTATATATATATATATATATATATATATATATAAAATTAATTAATTTTATATATATATATATATATATATATATATAAATTAATTAATTTTATATATATATATATATATATATATATATATATATATATATATATATATATATATAAAATTAATTAATTTTTATATATATATATATATATATATATATATATATATATATATATATATATATATATATATATATATATATATATATATATATATATATATATAAAATTAATTAATTTAGGACTGTTGTTTAATTCAGTGCTTTTTATGCATCCGTAAAAAATAATAAATATATATATATATATATATATATATATATATATATATATATATATATATATATATATATATATATATATATATATATATATATATATATATATATAAATAAAATTAACTAAGTACATAAACAGTAAACTGAAGAAAGTCATTGTCATTGACTCTGGGTATCTGCTAAAGCTAGCGGTGTCGCATTACGTGCATATGACGTCATGTGCTGTCGACTAGGAAGCGGCTTATACTTCCGGGTAGTAAAATGCCACTAGTGTTCCATTTGAGATGATATTACCTTTGTAAAATTCATAACTAAACGGTAGAGCTCACAGTGCATAGTGTAAGTGTACAGTATGTCATTTGAGACACAACTTTATTATTTACTCTCCGAAGCGTGTTTTCGGAACAGAAGTAATATATTGAGTAAACGCACTCCATGGCCGACTAATTCAGAACAGAAGTTTTCAGAACAGAAGTAACAATGAGTAAACGTGTCCTGTGCCATGCACAGACCAACTAATCAATAATGAGATTCATTGACAAGGATTTTTATTATCAATTTTATCGATTAGTTGTTGCAGCTCTAGTTCCAATTTATATTTACCTTTTTGAAGTTCATCTTATTGCTTAAGAGCAGTTTTACAAAAGTGAGACAAAAGTCTCACTTCATAATCAGGAAGTGGATATAAAAAAAAAAGCTACACACCTGTAAATGCCCACATCCACTCTTGGGGAAACAATTAACACATTTAAAAGCACTGGAGTTGTAATGAACCTGGCTGGAAGTGAATTTAACACAGATTGTCCCCACACACTGAGGAGGCTGATTAGAGTGGCAAAAGTTCTCGAAAGATTATTTTTGCAGATTTGCAGTAGAAGCATTTTCGAGTCACTAAATCTCCACAAATGTAAGCATCAAGAGTTTACTAGACACTACTGGAACTTTGACTTGGATTGGATTTTATGGTCAGACATAAATAGAGCTGCTTGACAATACTCAAGGTGGGTTTGGCATAAAAAGAAGAAAGGTTATATTGAAAAGAGCCTAATACTCACATGAAAGTCTCTGCCAGAGCTACAGCTGTGTCATATTGTAGTTGGATCTTCCAGCAGTTACAATACAAAACGTACATCCAAATCGGCACAAAAAATGTTTCACTAAACACAGTCCAAATTTTGACATGGCCATCCCAGGACACTTACCCAAGCCTCATTTAAAACCTGTGTGGTGAGCTGAAGAGGAGCGTCCACAAGAGAGGAGTGAGGCCCCTGCAGGATGTGGAGAGATTCTGTATTGAGGACTCGTCTCAGATTCCTTACTATCTATTCTCCGTTCTAATCAAGCTTTAGAGAGGAAGACACAGTGATGTTGTTATTATCGGTAAAGGCTAAAGTAGATGTGTCAATAATTTTGATGCATGTTCTTTTGTAAAAAAAACAACAACAATAAAATAATAATAATTTTAAACTTTAATAATTAAGTGTTTGTATTTTATTTTGAATAAATTAACTTTTTTCATATGTTCAGTGAGATTAAGTTAATTAGCTACAAATAAAAATTGTCAAATAATTTTTACCCAACTTATCAAAGGTGCGAATAATTACAGCGCTGACTATACATAAATCATGAGTGTATGTAATTAATAAACAGGTTCATGAGGTTAAATACATAATCATTTCAGTGAACATAATTTTAGGTTTTTATGTCTCTGTGCTAAGACCAACAGCAAGGCTTTCACAGCTAAAACCTCCTGTGTGCGTCGGCGATATAGTGAGTTTGTGTGGCTGAAGCAGAAACTGCAGAAGAATGCTGGTCTGGTGTAAGTAAAAAAAAAAAAATTTAATCAAGGCTTTTAGTGAATTACAATAATGACAACGTAATGCATTTATAATACATTTATTCCAATTGACTGCTCAGAAAGCCAAGAGGTTATTTAACAGCACAGAAACAAAAGAATTTGTGTATATTAATATGACTGTCTGGCTTTCTTTCTGATAATTTTATTACTTTAAACTTTCACACAGACCTGTTCCTGACCTGCCTGGAAAGTCTTTCATCCACTTTAACAACACAGACTTCATTGAAAAGAGGAGAAAGGGTTTACAGAGCTTCCTGGACAAGTCAGTGTCATCATCTTAATCTATAATGTGTCAGAATGAAGAGAAATGTAATCTACATTGTTGTCTCATATTTGCTCAATTTGATAGTTTTTCTAGAAATTATAAAAGGAAGTAAGCAACAATGAATGACAAATTGCACTTTGTTCTGAATTACATTAACCTCAGATGAGTCAGAGCAGTGTTTTGGCTTAACATTTGATTAACTGAAGTCAACAAAAGAACAGTATTGTAACAGTATTTTAATACAGCCATATACTGAACATCATGAGACTTTTAAAGAGCAATAATTATGTTATCAGAAATATTTGTCATTGTCTGCATAGTTTTTTTCCTCTGCAGATGTACTGAGGTTCAGCACATTTTAATGAGAAGTTTTGTACCCACAGAGTAGTGCACATGACCGTGTGCCTGTCCGACAGCCAGCTCCATCTGTTTCTGCAGACTCAGCTTCCTGTTAGTCACATTCAAGACTGCGTAAATGGTCACACTCCTTACAGCGTGACTGACGCCATTCTAACTTACGCCTCGTCTAATCGCGGCTGGGCTCAGGAGGAAGGTGGCGGGCCACTGGAGACATGCCCAACACCAATTTCTTATGAATCAATTGAGAGGTACAGATGAACTTTGAGTCAACAGAACAACTGTAAAATATGAACTAATGAATGGTATCCAGATTGACCTTTGCCAATTTTTTTTTTTTTTGTAATCCGTAGCCCCTCTCCAAATGTTCCCCCTTTACAACATGAAGAAGGAGCTGTAGATGAGCCTGACCTAAACTCTGTTGACTTAAGATTGCAAGAAGACGACGCAACTATACATAATCGTAGAGATGGCCAAGAAGGAAGAGTACAGGACGGGGAGAGTTGTGAACGCCTGGAGGTGGACGTCCATCAGCAGGTTCCTATTTTGGACATCCAAAACACTAAAGAAGGAAGTGGTATCAGTATACTAGATGAGCAAAAACAAATACATGACAACACCAAGGACAGCAATGCAAATGGAGTTGAATATGTGGTCTCGCAGGCACCCACTGAAGCAGATAAGTCTCAGCTAAACCATGTAGCTAATAATAACAAATTGGTCAACTTTTTTTTCTAACTTTATTCGCTATTCTGAGAAGCATGTTAAAGTTTAAAGAAAGTTTATACAACGATTTAAACTGAACCTAATACAGCTTTTCTACGAATACACTACATTACAATTATTTCCTATTTTGGTTCCATATTAGACCCAAACTCTTTCTCAGACAACTGCTTGTATGTGGGTAAAGCTGAACACAGTTTCAAGTGAGCTCATCAGTCATTAGTATCTAGTAAAGAGAACCAAGATCAAGTCGGGACAAATTACCTGACTAGTGGAAGTCACTGAGTCACCAGTGGTGAACAAAGTATGTTGTCTAATCATAAAGATTCTGCTTAGTTGAATAGACACAATGTGGACTTTTTTTTTGCATTCATGTTTACATTTACAAACGAGGTAGAATACAACCTATGCATACAGCTGAGATGTTGATGGTTAGGGGCCTTGTTCAAGACTTTCTGGCAGTCCTGAAAGAGTGCATAAAAGAAGCTAAAGTAATTTAAAACATAATTAATGTTAAGTGTACAGTGAAGGGTGCAGTGTTTGAGCCTGTGTTAATGGTAAATCAGCAAATCATAAAAATAGAACGTTCTGAAGAGACATTCGAGCTGAATTCATGTGCCCCAGACACAAAGAAACACAAATCTTTGGACACCCTTAAACTAGTAAGAGGAAAGATAACCAGGTGACATTGAAACATATAACAGTGAGTAAACAAATATCAAGGGGCAAAATTAAAACCTGCTTCATAGTGTCCCGGCTTCCAGAGACTTCAGTAATGTTTTTTTTTCTTTTGTTTGATTTCCTACTCAGCTGTAAACTCCTGGAATTTGGAATCTAGTCTTAAGATGTTTCACTCTTTCAGTGAGTGTACAAAGCAAGATGGGTGACTGACCTTTCATTGAAATTGATGTGCATTGATTTTAATAGTTGAGAGTTCATCTGATGATATCCCATCTCACTCATTAATGTAGATGAAGGAAGAGAATGCTTTTTGGGTATTGGGGCATGTGCAGTCTTTGGAACAGATTCTCCTCAGTGTTCCCTATACAGGAGGTCCAGGTGGAGTGAAATTAACACAATAACTATTAGCACCCATTGTTAAATAAATAAAGGCAATAGTTTTGCATTTTAAAGTCAGTGGCATCCTTATAGTTTACCTCTTCCTGTAAAGTATTTCCTCCTACCTCTCAAAAACATGTCGTTATGTGAATTTGTGACTCTAAATTACCCCTAGATATGAATAAGTATCCAAATGTGTCTGTGCATTGTGCCCAGGGTGTTTTCCTGCCACATGCTCAGAGTATTTTCTGAGATTCACTGACACCCTGAATAAGATAAAACATTTATTCCACAGCTTAGTTTCAGCATGGCAGAGGCAAACAAGTTTTGGGCTAAAACATCCTTCAGAAACAATGATCATCATGAGTACAGCTGCAAGTTATCACTTTCCAGTGCACCATCATATTTCATAGTGGATATGTTTTTTTATTTTCTTTCATGTATACAGACCCCGTTTGTTGCCAAACATACCAAGGATGATTTTGATTTTTTATGAAAATAACCAAACAATTCAGTTGTCCCACTACTTTTGTGATTTGTGCTTGGTTATCTCTATTCACCCTTTCTAAGTTTAATGGTGACTATCACCTGATTTTGAAAATTGAGAACCCTTAAAATGGAATATTTGATTCTTACTTTGTCTAAATCACCGTCTTCAATATGCACTGGGGCAAGAAGCACAAACTTTCTTCTTTGAGCATGTATGCAACTGTTCCAGTAATTGTAGCTGTAATTAGTTGATATTTCATTTTGTTTACATATGTTTTTATACCAGTTACCTGATTGGTGTAGGTCAGTGTCTCATTTCAGCTGAAAGCTGTTTGGTTTTCCAGGCAGATGACAAAGTACAGTATATTTCAACTGGTGAAAACCACAATACAGATACCTAAAGGTTGGAAGATTGTAAAAAGCTAAGAATTTCATAGGGAATGTGAAGTAAAATATTTCGTATACTGCATGCTTTGCTTTTATTCTATGATGCTAGTTACATCCTGTTATAAATAGTCTAGCTATGGTGCTAGACAGTGCATTATGTGTATTCCATATCTGAGTTATTGGATTTCTTGACTGCACAGGATATTTCTTCACAATACTTTCAGACATGGCTTAAAAAGTGGAAAATCTTCAAAATAGTGCCATATGTTGTTAATAAGGTGTGGCTAGAAAATAATTTCAGTGCTTATAAATCCAGTGATCCATATGAAGCTGTTTGAAGTAGTGTGTCTTGAGTGGGACGGTCTGCCATTAATAAACCTCCATCCAACAGAATGTCCAATCATTGATGAAAGGGGAAAGAAATTGCACAGATGGAGACACTCCATTAGTTGTCATTCCAGTATAAAATTATTTAATGATCCATAAGATCGTGTACATTTTAGTTTTTGGAGGTCCTGTAAGGCAGAGTACAACCTTCCGGAGTGCTTCAACAAAACACAAGATGCTATAGATACTCTGGGAGGCAAACATTAGGAAGACAAATGTTAGACAGTGGAGGCATGAAAGCATATTGTCTGTCTTGATAAATCTTAGTTGCTGCTGTTGGGACTTCAAGGTCATAGAGTAAAGCAGGAGTCCATGTGCCCTTCATACTTCATGCTCATATTAACGGACACTTGGAATGAATAATGAATTCAGATTAATTAAGGCTGTCTTGTCGATGCAATACAATAGTAATGTGCCCCTAATGTTTTGTACAAGTAGGACATTGGCTTCTTAGGATATAACAACTTTCCTCTCTCTCTTGTTGTTGTACACTGTTTACTTCACTGATGCTTGTTATATAATATTGAGGCCAGAGGAACAATCTATTACAGGAGATCTGTTCCTCTGGCTGAGTTGAATGTTGCACAAAGCAGAACCACATCAATATGACGACGGGGGGGGGATACACGAACAAAGTATTCACTGGTACTTGATGATGCTGTATGCCCAGTGTTGGCTCAAATTTATCAATAACAAATGAATAACAAATACAAAACAAAAATAAACCAACCAATGTGCAATCATGATGTAAATATGGATTCAACATAGCTTTTTATTTTTTCATATTGTTACACTAAAGCTATGGGAATATTTTTTGTTTGTTTGTTTTCCAGTGGTTTACAAAAGGCTGCTTATACTGTTCTAGGGAAAGGGAAAGCACTGTAACAGATAAGTGATTAATAGCAAAGGGTACTGTTTTGTTTGAACTATTTCTGAGCATAACTGTGACTACTATTCTGTTTGAAAATTTTACTGCATTTGACATTGTTTCTCTGTTTTAATTG
The DNA here is from genome assembly GCF_001660625.3 of Ictalurus punctatus. Lineage (NCBI taxonomy): Eukaryota > Metazoa > Chordata > Actinopteri > Siluriformes > Ictaluridae > Ictalurus > Ictalurus punctatus. Next base: position 13,288,503 of record NC_030428.2, on the reverse strand, counting down.
TGTGGACTACACAGTAGTACACTTAGTTTAAGAGTAAATTAAATTACGCTAGATACAACCCAGTTTCCTCTCAACATTCATTTTATCATTTTGACTTTGTGGAATCTTCATGCTGTGATTTTTAATATTCTGTAAAAAAAAAAAAAAAAGAAAGGGGGAAAAAAAAAGAATGTAAATGGGCTAAGCTTATCTGCACTGACCTTCAAGCTTCTGAAAGTGATATGTACTAATGAGAAATAACGGTGAGAAAAATAACTTGTGATTCTGACATTTTCTGTACTTCACATATCTAATTCACAAAATATTAATTTCAACTAATGGCAGTGTTTATCTAACCACATCATGGAAGAGGAGACTGACCTTTACTTTTAACAAACGATTTTCCCAGAAGGGCTACAAAGTATAGAATTTTTAGCAATCTTCAACAGTTGCTGTCCTGCAGAGATTTTGAGAAAACAAAATCACACTCAGTATGCCTACAGGGCCGGCACCATGTGTAACAAGAACAAAAAATGTTATGAAACTACGCCGGTGGTGTTTTGACAGCTTTGTTACATCTGGAGCTCATGAAACTCTTCTAACATTTTAATTTTAGATATACACTGATGTAAAATCATGTGAATAAAACAGTTCTTTAACAGCAGTTATTATAATTCAATAATGGTTTTTATGCAAAAATATTTTATATAAAAAAAGATGTGACCTGCATACACTATTAAAACAGATGATTCTGGGGGATTAGATTGTATTGCAATGCAGCATAAAACATTTATCTTAATCTTTCATTCATTCATTCTTCTGAAATAATCTTGTTTTTATCTTGGTCAAAGTCGTGGTCCAGAGCATGTCCAAGGAACACTGGGAGCAAGGTGGGAGAATTCACACCAGATAGGATGTCGGTCCATTGTATGGCACCACAAACATTCACATGCCTATCCACCTACCTGCCTGTTTTGGACAGTGGGAAGACATCACAGAACTCGGAGGAAACCCAAGTGAACCCAGGGAAAGTAAAAAGTAACCTGCGTTCAGGATTGAACCAGGAACGCTGGAGCTATGAGGTGGCAACGCTAACATTACACCTCACTTACAGTCTACCTAGCTGTAAATTCTTTTAGGGACATTGAAACTATCTGCACGTGACTTCTTGACTTTGTGCTCTTCCTTCCCTTCTGTAAACAACATGTAGTTTGTGCTTAAAAACAACTGTGTATAAAGTCAAAGAGTTTAGTGTGGACTATGGCACCTACAGGCAGGGTTCTGTGGTTGACAGCAGGGGACTGCACTCTGGGATACAGTGTAATCTGCAGTAGATACATTGTCTGTTGCAATATCCCATAGCAGCACCTCACGCTCTCTCTCCACTTCCTTGAGGACAAGTTGATACTCCTCACTGGCCGGGTCCAGAGGTGACCCTTCTGCTTCATCCTTGTTCAGGTTAAAAATCAAAGGGGGATCATGAAGCTCCTGCTTTCCACTTCCTCCACCACAGGCTTCTGCACCACCTGGCAAAGTGAAACAGAAGTTCATGCCTTCAGTGTCTGAGGAACTTGCAGCAGTGTAAACATGCATATTGGAAAGTATCTAAAGATTTGTACTTGAAGCACATACTGAAATTATGACATCATTTTAATGTTAATATAATATAATGTTAATACAATCCATGTAACAAGTCACTGATGTGGGACTGAAGGTAATAATTAGCATTCTGATTTTGTTCGCAAGTGGCACAATACTGTTTAGCCGAACACAGACCATTCAGTTTATTCGTGACAGATGTAAAGAATAATTTTATGAGGGCATTAGTGTCAGTTTTCACTCCCTATTTCCAATACTGTTAAATAATAGTCACTCTTTAAATGTGGTTTATTTCATATTAAAAATGTAAGTCATCAATTATACCAGACCTGTAATGTAAAAAGCTTTGTAATGTCCCAGTCTGACAGTCTGTAAATCTCCAAACTGCCCTGCTGCCCCACTGTTTGGATGCATGAGACTCTGATGATGGAAAACACCAACAGTTATACTCTGTGCTATTCTGTATCCCAAATGCATCCCTTTTATAAACTCTATTTTCTATCGCATGCTGTGCTACAGTTTATAAAAGTGGTCCTGCCTTATGTCCTGTATCAGATCCATGGAGCACGATGTGTGTTATATCAATGCCATCATAATGACGGTCTGAAGGAGGGTCCACACCGGCTAAGGAGAGGATTGTTGAAAAGATATCCATACCACTAAAAATAAAAAGGAAAGAAAGAAGTCTTTGTAAAGTCAGTAAAAAATTTTCTTTACTTTTAGAAGCTTAGCAAGAAGTTCTTTTACCTCAGCAGGGCATTGCTGGTGGTGTTAGGTGATATATGCCCTGGCCAGATGACCACTGATGGAACTCTATGGCCCCCTTCCCAGGTGGTCCTCTTGGCTGAGCCTCCACCTGATCACCAGAAAACTCAATAACTTCACTGTACGAAAGCAATGCCCTTTAAGATTAAAACATCTGTACACACAGGGATTCGCAGTGGTTTTATCATATTGTGGCTCCTACAGAAATGTGCCCAGACATACTACTATAAAAGCTATAAAGCCTTATAAATACATTAGAAATACTACTCACACTACACATTATAATAAATGTATAATAGGACAAACCACAGAACCCTTAATAGTTCTAGATCTTTTCTAAGAGTGCATGAACATGGTATATTGGTGGTTTTGGTTCATTACCTTTGCTGGTCTGCCACTTCCCTAGAAAAGGCCCAACACTCCCAGCAAACTCACATTTTTGCTCCCATGGACCATTATCACCTAAAAGTTTCATATTAAGACCTTAAGATCCACGGCTCTCTCGAAACCCTGAAATGCTATTAGTCCATAAACTACTAGCAGCTTTTTAAAAAAATTACATTCACTGCCCACTATGACCTGCAGAAAATTGTCACCACTATCAGTGTATATAAGAGGCTTAATGTACAGCTAATAATTACAGTTGATATTTGAGACTTACCAGTAAACCATATAAGTGTGTTCTTCATACTAAAGGCCTCAGTTGCAAGTTTTATACTCCCCACCAAACTGTCCATATCACGAAGACTGGCTGAATAAGCTTCCTTTGCAGTCACATTCAGGAAGCGATTATGGAACAGAGGAACATGCATATGGGCCAGAGCCACATACAGCAGGAAAGGCTGCCTCCTATTCCTACAAAGACACATTTACTTGAATATTTTGTCTTAGGACAAGATAAAAACACTACAATTTTATTATTTTAAAAAAGATATGCATATACTATTATATAATCAGTTCAAATGGTTGAGTATGTATGATGTGTGATGTGAAATGGCTCTGAAGTTGTCTCAAGGTTTACTTTACAGTGTGCAGTAGTAATGTGAAAGCGGAGAAGCTTGACTACAAATATCCTGGCCACTATCCTTTTCAAAGGTCAAAGTCACGCCTCAGTGCTTGGTCAGTTAAAATAACAGGCCTGTTTGCAGACTCTGCATGTCACACTGATGGATCAAAGTCTGCCAGCTGTTTTGGACTCAAATAATTGCTTTTATACTCCATTCAAAATTACGGTAAATACTCATAATTATATTTTTTTCACAATTTATTAGTATTTATTAAATTAAATTTATTTTATTTATTTTTTTTACAGATAAACTGACAAATAGAGGCACATTCATCATTTCCCCTACCCAGAAACAACGAGGGGAAAATTGTTTTAAAGACAATAATAAAAGCTTATGCTTGAAATTTGTTTCTAAGACAATTTTAAATAGTGAAGTTACTTACCATATATGAATGTAATTGTGAATCAAAATGCATTTTAATAAGCAGGAGCTTTCATTTAGATCTTTTAGGGGGAAAAAGGGGGAAAACAGCTAAGCTACATGGCAAGAAGTATGCCACGCTTCATCAGGAATTTACAATCTAAAACAGTTTTGATATCTTTAACACTTTCCTTGGTCATTGAATAATTATTGAAGTCTTAATGGCATCATTATTAGAAAACAATAATGAAGACAACACTTCTATGGAAATCTGTGTCTAATTTTTTTTACTGGACCTTTAAACATGGGATGAGTGCAACAACATTAAGGTATTACTTTTTAGATGGTCAGATATTATGTGAAAAACCATAATGACACGATTCAGAAGGATTAGTTAAGCAGTACCTTGATCGCATGTATTAGCTACACTGGGCAAACTTAGCTGTTTCTCTTCACTGATTATTCACAAGTGGAACATGTAAGATTATTAAATATTATGAAGAAATACTTAAAATTAATTAAATACTCAAATTAACCATTACCATTCAGTTTCCTCCACCTGTTCAACCAATATCTGTGTCTGCAATTGGCTGTGTAGATGAACACTGATGGATAGATTCATAGGTTACATACCTTGCAGTCAATATCTGTGTGGCTACTGCTTTAGCATATTTTTCTGTGAGATCCCAAAGATCCAACGGTTGTTCAACTATACTCTGATTTTCGAAAAGAGGTAATGCTATTTTAGTGTCACATCCTCCATCTTTCCTGCTGTGTAGAAATTGAACACTTTTTAGTAAAGATATCAACATAGATTATCTATATTTTATGCCTCAGATGCACAAACTAACACATGTGACATGTCATCTCACCTACTGTGTTTACTTTGTGCACATGGGAAACAGCTGGGCAGGTCGAAACCAGGCTTATCAGTGCAGCCCATGTCATTACTATATGGAATACCAAGATAATATTCAAAACCTGTTTATATAAACAAGCAGGTGCAGTTGAAGGTAAAATATTATTGAACTGTCCTTTTTAGTGACATTTTATGGACTACAATTTTTATGTCCTGAGTTTACAACATCTTTTTGTATTTAGTATTTATATTTGTTTTATTATTTATATTTTGTTTTAGTATTTGTATTTAGTTTAGTATTTTATACAGTATCTATAGGTCTATATCTAATGTGACTGCCAAAAAGTGACTTTAATGCACTTAACTCTGTGGATTGGATGGTAGGGTCCACTGTGTCCAAGATGCCATTTTCCTATAGCCAGAAATAAGGACAACATTACAATCCTTCTGACAACTTCTGAATTCCATACCAATAACTATCAATTTTTTCAGCTTTGTCACTTGTTGCTGTGGTGACAGTGTCATTCATTAATCAGGAGCTAATCACAGCATCAGGCCTCTTGGAGCTCACTCACTGCAAAACCATCAGAATGTTAATCAGAGAAAAATTACTGAGTGATTCTTTAAAGCGTGCTGTGTTTACCAATCATGGCAGTGTAATAGCCAGCATCATGTAGGAGCTGAGCAAATGTTGTCTCATTAAGTGGCAGTCCTCCAATAGACCCCTTTGCAAAATTGTGAGTGACTCCATTGCGTAAGCCGTGTCTACCAGTCAGCAGTGCAGCACGCGAAGGGGAACATGTGGAAGCAGGAGAGTGGAAGTCTGTAAACCTGCAGAAACAATCAGGTATGCAGTGACCAATTATAAGCCCTTAAAGCCCTTATGTAATGTTTCCAATTTCTTTCATTACTAAAACTCTGTACCTCTTAAATACAATTGTAAAAATAATCTTAGCAATTTTATTCATGCTGCACTATACCTTTTGCCTTCCACCTTTAACATATTCAGCCAGGGGGTAGTATTGTCAAACTCATTTGTCCAGAGGTCTCCCCAACCAATATCATCAGCCAGGATAATAATAAAATTTGGCCTTTCTTTCATCTTGATCTTGTCTCCATTTTCAAAAAAGAAGTTTATGTAATACACCAGTCCTGAGAACAGGGAGCAAAATAAGAGCAGCACACAGACTCCAGCTTCTGCCATTTGGAATGCCAAATCTATTAGAAAGAGAAATAGTTATAAATTATATTCAATTTACAAAAAAATTAAATAAAGAAAATGGATTATAAACTTGAAACCACTCAAATTATATTAATAAAGCAGTGTAAAACCAATTTAACAAATATGCACAATGAAGGCACCTATGAAACCCTCCAGCAATTAGTCAAATTTGCTCAAATTCAAAGGCAAACTAAAAGACCTAAAGGCCCATGTAAGGTTCAATTGAAGTCTGTTCTCTCCCTTGAGTCCTAAGAGACCTCCTAGACTAGCAGAAATAATATAACATTATATAACAGACTATTAAACAAATATTGCTTAATTCACCTGTCCTCCTACAAAACAGGCAGAATAGCAGAATCAAATTCAATACCTTGTCACTAGCTCAGCATATCATACACAGAGTTTAGAAGAAAAGTCTATCTATGATTTAAATACCAGTTCATGATTGGGGGGGGGGGGGGGGGGGGGGGGGCTGGGGGGCTGGATTTCTCAATCAGCAATGAGTCTACCACTGTAACCCAATCCTCACAGTCCACACAGCTGTAACCTCCTACCAGGCAAGCAGTATTTTTTTTAAACAGCAACTCCACACACCACATGTACTCTTAGCTGGGAGAACACAGGATTGGCAGGTCACCAACAAAGTGTGTTTATTATCCTTAACCTGGAAAACAGGTAAGAACTTTTAGATTTTAATTTGAACAACTGTAACAACTTTGATGTAAAAATCCAATTTACCCTGATAAGAGTAAAGGGTTCTGCACACAAAAGATTTAAGCAGTGGCTGTGACCGAACAAATATTTGTTAGCTATATGTAGTGCAATGTGAATCAATAAAAGCCTTTAATACTCCACTCTCAGAAACACATCAATATTTCCATGGAATTGTTTTTATTTCTATACATCTCCATTTTGCTGGAGCTTTAATCTAAAGTGATTTCCGATTGAGACAGGATACAACTAAGCAGATGAGAACTAAGAATCTTGCTCAGTGACCCAACTGTGGTAATTTAGTGGTGCTGGAATTTGAACTCATACCCTTTTGATTAATAGCCTTAAACACTGTGCCACCATCTAACTGGGGCACCAGCATAACTGTGTGCCTTTGCCAGTTAAACCAGCATTAGACCAGGACAAAGAGCTGTGTTACAGCAGACCTCGTTTTGTGCAGCAAGATTTACACTCTCCGCAAAAAAAGTGCACCTTTCAGTGTTGCTACAGTGGTACCTTTATCTTCTGTACTCTTAATATGTACTGTTCACCTGTAAATATGGTTATAGTATACCTTTGAAAAGATTTAAGGTACATTCTGACAGAACTTTACAGATACACTATATACTGCTTTTTAGGTAAAAGGCACAAATGTATTTAGTGCTTCTGAGAATCTAATGAGAAGATAAGAATTTTCTTATAAAGTGACTAACAACCCCTTTTTAATGAAATTTCCAAATCAATTCAACATGCCCACTAATGTGGTCCTTACAAAATATAGGCTACAGTTATAAATCAACGACTCATAGGTAATACTTTTTTTTTTTTCTTTTCCCAAATACTGTTTTCCACTCTGTATTCTAGCATTACTCTATATATAACGTGCACACGTGTTAGTTCAGACTTGTGCGGGTCATGTGGACTACAAGCTACACACACACAGCTCATAGGAGCGACGAGTTCAGAGTGATCAGAGCGATCAGAGCGCACGCGCAATTCCGGGCTAACCAACAACATCCCAAGTTTCTGTGGTCTGGAGTGCTACAGATGTTTACCAATTTCCTAGCGCCGACAGAAAAGCGGAAAGTAGCAAGTGCGCTTCAGACCTAGCACCATACGAAGATCACCGTACATTAAAACTGATGCAAACACTTCTCACCTGAAGTTAAAACACTTTCTTCCAGAACACAGCAGTTGCTCACTCCTGAAGTGCGTAGCGTCATCTGAGCCGACGTGTTACGTAATTACGTTTCGGATCAACAGTAACCACGTGGTAACGTGTAAGCAAAAAGAAAAATTCATACTCCGCATAAACAAATAATAATATATTTCGCTCCGAAGGTTTACGGGTCTTTTTGTGTCAAGGTTCCCATTTTAGGTGTGAATTTTATTTGGCATCTGCTCCTTGGCCACTGTGAGCACACCAGCTCTGAGAGCCATTTTAAAACAACAGCATTCAGTTTGGATTGAATTTAAAAAAAAAAAAAGAATGTACCACTTGAAATACTGCATAGCCATAATATTGGCCACTGACATCTACAAGAGGCAGCAGGTTACACGAACATTTTGAGCGGGTATACATAAGGCCAGAACAGTGTTGTAGCACAAATCTGAAATGTTATAGATTTAATGTAGAAGTACACAGTGGTCATTAAAAGTGTACATTCACCCCCGAGACAAAAAAATGAAGTCTGACTATAACTTAAAGCATAGGATTTACGACATAATTTCTGGTATAATTTCCTTATACAATAATTCAAAAGTGCTATAATCTCAAAGAGGTATGCCCAAATATATCCAGAAGGTCATGTTCTGTACACTTAGGTCTGTTTAATATTTTAACCTTTAATGTAAATCTTTAATCCCATTGTACATTTACATTTATTATATTTGGTGGATGCACTTGTCAACAGTACCTTAGAGAAGTGCTTTGTAGTGTCCATCAAAAACATACACTCGTTCTAGTACAAAGAAGTCAGGGTTAAGGATACCATAAAGCTAATATGCCTCACAGCTCCAGGGTCCTGGGTTTGACCCTGAACTCAGGTTACTGTCTGCGTGGGGTTCTCCCCACGGTTTCCTCTGGGCTCTCTGGTTTCCTCACACATCCCAAAAACGTGGACTGTGTCCAGAAGTTGCGTACTGTGACAGTACTGTGACAGATTCGATGCAGTACGTACTACACGGCCGTTGAAACAGTACGTACTAATTAGTATGTATGTGTAGTATGAATACAATCAGGGATATACTACATCCACCATGTTGGTGTTGTCATGTGACCTTCGACATCATCATAAACACAAAAATCATAAAGGGACCACCCGATTAAAGCAACCGCACTACAAACGGAAAAAATGCACATCAGGAAAGTTAACTGAATTGGGAATTTAATGTGGGCAGTGTTAACAGGCTGATGTAATTTTGTTGCTATTAGTTTGACCAATGGAGGCATGATGGAGATCACAAAAAAGGTTTCAAACACTGTGACAACTGTTTTCTTGTTTAAACCTTCAACAAGTTAACAATTTACTTGCGCATTATTAAACAAGTTATGTTTAACCAAGGTTTAATACTTAAAAAGGGCTAATACGCTGTCTTCCGCCATTTTTGTTTTCTGAGTTTGTCCGCACAAGTCCTGTTGCATTATGGGTTTTTTTTATTCGCGTAGTGTCCATCGGTTGCATACCGCAAAATCTCACCGGAAGCAGTACGCTATCCAGGTATTTCTCGTATGTGTACTACCCATCTGGCGTACTGCCATAGAGATAGGTGGATTGGCTATGCTAAATTGTCCCTAGGTATGAATTAGTGTATGAATGCATAATGTGTAAACAGTTTGCCAGAGATGCAATCCAGAGTTTGCCATCCAGGGTGAATTCTTCCACCCAGTGTTTCCAGCACAAGCTCCAAATCCACCATGACCATGGCCAGGATGACAAGTGGTTACTGAAGATGAATAAATGATGAATAAAACCATGTTACAGAGGAGGACAATGTTAGTACAATGAATTGGTATAGGAAGGTATAGGAAGTAATTTTTTTAAAAAATTAGCAATCATTAAAGCTGCCAGTAAAGAGTCTTGATAAATGTATTCCTTATATTTTGATGGATGTGGGTTCTAGTTAATCTGTGCTAGAGCCTCAGAGGGAATGTGGTGCACAGCGAGGGGTGATAAGTGCCTTCCGGTAGGTGGGAATTAGTCAATTTCTGGCTTTGTAGACAATCATCAGTGTTTTGAATCTGTTGCGGGCACCCACAGTAAGCCAGTGAAGGGATTGCAGTAACGTGGTGGTGTGGGGATAACTTGGGGAGATTGAAAAAAGTGTTACAGCTGAATGCTGGATCACTTGCAGGGAGCAGGTGGCACTCAGGGGAAGACCTGTCAGGAGCAAACTGCAGTAATCCAATCTTGAGATGACAAGGGACTGAACAAGCACTTAAGCGGCCTTAGTAGAGAGAAATGGTAGAATCCTCCTGATGTTGTAAAAGACTGAGTCAGACTATCAGTGTGAGGAGAGTAAGATAGTTGGTGTCCTGAACTAGGTTGAATGCATTGTCACAAGGTATGATCAAAGAGTTATTCAAGATCACAAGATTTTTGACATGGGGATACATTTCCAGAGATTAACTGAAGCTTGGCTCTACAGCAAAAAATAATATTTCATTTCACTGTCCCATAAACTAGGGTACTTACCACTTTTAACCCTTTAATTATATATATATATATATATATATATATATATATATATATATATATATATATATATATATATATATATATATATATATATATATATAAAAGTATAATCTTAAATGATATTCTAACAAATGTTACCATAGACACTGGTAAATATGTTATTTACCCAAGTAATTTTTAAATATATTTTTTTCTACACAGCTTTGACATCAGGGATCATGGTATTGTGGATCTTCAGATCGGGAAGTTGCCTGGGACCTAAAGTATATTCTGAGGTACCAGATGGTGACTGGGGTTGGATTGTGGCTGTGGCCTTTTTTCTTGTTGAGGTCTTCACGTATGGAGTCATTAAAAGCTTTGGCATATTCCTCAATGATCTGATGTGTGAGTTTAATGAAACCAACAGTCGAGTTTCATGGATAGTCTCAATATGTGTGTTTGTAATGGCTTTTACAGGTAAGATATATGTGGGCCTTTTTCAAACATAGCTTTGAATGAAATCATACTTAATGTCTGTGTACCCATTTACATAACTTTCTTATCAAACTACATAATGTTTGTTGGTTCAGCACCACTGTCAACTATACTGAGCAACAGATTTGGCTGCCAGCCTGTTGTGATCCTTGGCGGATTCATAATTTGCTTGGGAACAACATGTACTGCATTCACCAGCTGCATGAATCAGATTTACATCACAATTGGGATAGTTTCAGGTAATCCGAGTCATTTGTTCTAATAAAGGTGTGAAGTAAATAAGGATATACAATTGTGTAGAAATGGTGGTGCAAGATTAGTGATTATGAGTGGGCATGTACTGAAACTATGAAGATTAAAAAGTTTTAAAACCTTACATAGTCTGCTCTACTAATAAATGCAAAGCAATTTCTTATCTTGTATCTGTATCTTATTGCACTCTTAGGCTAACTAGACAACTTGGAAACCAAGCTAGATAAATACACTGTTGGACAAAAGGAATCACCTACTGCTACGACCTTTCTCTCTCCATTCAAAACATCTAAGGTTGATTTCAGAATTGGTGAAGGCTTACATAGGTTAGCTAGTAAACTTAAGTAGTAGTCAGAGGTGCCATCTAGATGATTAGCACTGGCCAGCAAAGTCTTTTGGGTGGCATGAACTGATTAGATTTGATGACTTGGTGCTGCATTAAAATTTCACACAAAGTCAACCCTGACCCCTATATGGCTAGCTATTTTGGCCTTATGACGAAATGAGGTGAACCTCAATGAAGCAGATAGACAAGATGATGTACACTGTTCACAAGTAATAGAAAGCATAAAAACCCATTAGGCCAATGCCCATTTCTCTAATCTTGTTATAGTAATTGACATTGGCTTCTTATGCTAAAGATAACAGGTAAAGGGAAAAGTAAGGAACATTAAGTGTTAATGAATTTGCCATTACTTTCTGAATGTGTAACCCTGCAGGTCTCGGTTACTGTTTGACATTTCTCCCGACTGTCACCATCTTGTCCCAATACTTCAGTAGACGTCGGTCCCTGGTCACTGCCATGGCCTCGACAGGAGAATCATTTGCCATATTTGCTTTTGCACCAGGTGAGAACAGTCATGCTCAACTATTTCACTAATGGCATGTCACTTCATCTAAATACAAGTGACATGACAACAATATGAATTGAATTGTTAGTTATTCACTATTATATATGATTATTATTATGATTATTATTATTAGTTCTGTTTATTTATACAACAATTCCAGGCTGTAATTTTGATATTAGTGCATTAATATCATATAAAAGTAAGTTTTATTACTTATTGCAATTTTTGCAGCATTTACAGCACTTAAAACACATATTGGATGGAGATACACAATGGTGGTGCTTGGAATGTTACAGGGTACCATCCTTGTCTGTGGACTTCTGCTTTGCCCCATCATAATCAAGCCAAAGACTACAGAAAGTTTTACCAAACCACTGAGAAAGCAGGAGCTCAATAACTCTCTCCCTGATATGGAACTCAGTGGCTCAATGAGCTCCAGAGACTCAGGGGTGCAGTCATTCAAGGATTTGGAACAGGGTCTCCAAATGGGGGGACAGCAAAAAGACGGTGATGCGTTTCAGACTCCTCAATGTCAACAGGATACAACAAGGCTGTGCATAAACAAACTCATGGACCTTTCTGTGTTAAAGGAAGGAAGCTTCTTATGTTATGCTGGATTTGGTCTTTTTGCAACACTTGGCTTCTTTGCCCCACAACTATATATTGTGGAGCTCAGTGTGAGTATGGGGACTGAAAGGGACAAGGCAGCCTACATGCTGTCAATAATGGCAGTGGCCGAGATCTTTGGACGACTCGCCATTGGCTGGATCCTGAGCTGTGGACGCATTAGGAAGATATTTGTCCTACTTGGATGCGTGTTGCTGATATGTCTTGTATTAGTGCTCTTCACAGTGGTAAAGGGCTTCTGGGGCCTGGCCGTCTGCTGCGCCTTGTATGGCTTCCTGTTAGGCAATATTGCATCCACACACATCCCCATGCTGGCTGAGGATGACATAGTGGGAATCAACAGAATGCCCTTAGCTGTAGGTGTCTACGTATGTATCCAGAGCTTTGCCGGACTTGCTGGGCCACCTTTAGGAGGTACACATTTTGAATCTCAGCTGTTTTAGCATTAAATCTGTTTATTTTTTAACAATAATTATAACTGTTGAATGCATGTTCATTTTTGGTTTCATGTTTTGCTTCAAATGTGTTTGCAGGTCTTTTGGTGGACATCACACAGAACTACAGCTCTGCCTTTTACTCCTGTGCTGCTGGTACAGGGATAGGTGCACTCTTTCTAGGGCTGGTACGTCCAGCAAAGACATGTTTTCTGTGTACTAAGAGATCTCAGCACTTGCCAAAACAGCCTTGACTTGGACAAACTTTCAGAAACTGGCAAACATGTAGATGTCTGAGCATGTTACATTGAGGCCAAACTGAGGTAAATCTGATTCGTCACTTGTATTCAAAACCAATAATTACAGACCAAAAAAACAAAACAAAACAAGGTTATCTACCCTTAAACCTATCGAACAATCACAATGTGCCTTCAATTTGGAATATTTATGGTAGTAGTAGCTTGAGTATGAGACTGTTGTACTCTGCCTTTAACCTCATGATTTTGGACCAATTTTCTTTCTTTCTCTTCCAATTAAATATGTTGCTTCTAAATCTAACTTTAGGTAAATTCAGGTCAACACACTAGTGTCAGTGCTCTTTGTGCTCATGATAATCTAAAGTCAATACATAGTGTACGACTGTTTTTTCATGGTCAGTAATATGAACTCAACTGTGAATGTCTTTAAATATTCAAGTACAGTGTGACAATAAGAATGTGAGGGTCATTGCATTTGAATCTAATGCAATACTTTTACAATGATTGATCAAAGTTGTGAAAACTACAGGAACAGTTTAATTCATCATTCCAACTGTACTAGAAGTACTATACCTTATACAATTATTATATAACTATACTGTTACTAGACCTTGATTTTGTATGTTTGGAAATAGTGTACAACCCCAATTCCAAAAAAGTTGGGACGCTGTGTAAAATGTAAATAAAAACGATCCAGATTCCATCCCATCTTTACTTCTGAGAGAATCTGCCTCTCTAAGATTCTCTTTTTAATACCCAATCATGTTACTGACATGTTGTCAATTAACCTAATTAGTTGCAAAATTTTCCTCCAGCAGTTTTTTAAATAACACTTTTCCAGCCTTTTGTTGCCCCTAACCCAACTTTTTTGAGACGTGTTGCCGGCCATCAAATTCAAAATTACCTTATTTTTTCCTTAAAATGGTACATTTCCTCAGTTTAAACATTTGATACATTTTCTATGTTCTACTGTGAATAACATATGGGTTTATGAGATTTGCAAATCATTGCATTCTGTTTTTAATTTACATTTACTCAGCATCCCAACTTTTTTGGAATTGGGGTTGTACATTCACACAGTATGATGTTTATGTGTCTGGAATAGAAATATGTTTTTCACACAAAGACACTTTTTTTTTTAGAATTTTTTTATTTAAAATAATGTTTCAGACAAATCTAAGTCAAAAGTGTCATACATTTAAAAGCAATTTTTGTAGTAAATATTGTAATTCAACATCTGTTATTTACATTAAAGTTTCTACACAGAAGAATAATGCAATCTTGTCTCTATAAACAACATATCTACCATATATTAAATATCATTTCTGCTTATCGTCCTTACTAACATGTAAAAGACTTAAATTGATTCATCTGCCAGTATGCTCAAACACTTAATTAACCACTGTCTGAAGTCTTGGAAAGCTAGTGTGGGTTTGCCTGACTGTTGGTCAGAATTTCCAGTTCCATTGTCTATCCACTGTAGCAAAGCCTGCAAGAGACACTTCATATTATCATACAACCCGAAGAGTAGCCCGAAATGTGTCAGACAACACATTTCACTGAATGTACTGGCTTTGCTCTGTATTTTAAGATGTAATTTCCTTTCTGAAATTTAAGACAGGTAACATTTTAGCATGTTCTACCTCCAAGAAACCATCATACCTTGTACCTGTCTGCAATCTTGAAGCGAATGGCACACTGTAGTTTCCTGAGGCAGATGGGACAAAGGTCTAGTGGACGACGATCTGATTCCTCTAAATGGTTGGAGCCTTGCATAACACACTGGAGCCACTGGCAGTGCTTGATACCAAATATGTGCCCAATCTCATGAGTCAGAGTCTGCCAAAGTAGTAGAAAAATAAAAACCTAAAGAATCATACTAAAATGGACAAAAATCCACAACCTGTTAAACACTAATCTTCAAAAGTCAAACACAAACTGATCTAATTAAGGCACAAAACGTTATAGAAGCGATGTGGCTCTGGCTGCAATAACATTTCAACAAGCCAACTTTTTTCTTCAATGTGGTACAATCATGGTTTAATTAGGGTTAAAAAAATACTATTTTGGGGTCCAGTTATGGTTGTCACACCTTACACGAACGGAGAAGCAGAATGCTGCTAATGGGAGGTGTGTAGTAGCCCTGGAAAACACTGTAATCCCCTGGCTTCAGTTTTATCGCCTTCTTCAGCCGCCCAGCATAACTCCTTTTGTAGAAGTCATCATCATACCTAGCAAAGCTGAAAACCCCCATTCCTACAACACAAAGGGCTTGTATTTAGACCAAATGTTCACAGCAGCTTGCGCACAAACGATGCAAAAATAAAATTAATGTTATATTTAACTCTACTGTCTCATCACACGCGTTCACTGAAAGTTTAAATGTGTGCATTTTAACAGCTAATTTCAATTTAATCATATATTATAAGCAAGGGTGACTTGTTTATTAGTTGTTTAGTTTTCATCATGGGGGAAAAATGTGTTGTCAAAACATTTTCAACAAAATTAACGATACTTAAAACAGGGTTTGTACAAATTCTTCATAATGAAATTCCAGGACTTTGAAGAACTTTTCAAGCACTATTTGTTTTTTTTTGTTTTCATGGACTATACAAGAGGTGTCCATCCATCCTTTCATTTTCTGTACTGCTCATCCTACACAGGGTCACGGGGAGCCGGGAGACTTTCGCAGGGGACTCAGGGACACCCCGGACGGAGTGCCAACCCATTGCAGGGTAAAATCACACACACATTCACATACCCAGTCATACACCATGCACAATTTAGAGAAGTCAATCAGCCTACATTTGATGTCTTTGGACTGGGGGACGATATCGGAATACCCAGAGGAAAACCCAGAAGCACGGGGAGTACAGACAAGCTCCGCACACAAAGGGTGGAGTTGGGAATCGAACTGCCAACCCTGGAAGTGTGAAGCAAACCTGATAACCAGTAAGCAATACTGATACCTGATCCCCTCCAACACACACATACACACACACGCGCACACACACAACCATTCGAACAGTCTTTATTTTTTATTTTTAAATTCCAAAGACAACCAATTTTTATTTTTCTCCAGCCATGCAGGACTAAATTTGCATTTCCCAGGCATTGCTTCATCTTCGACATAACATCAGTATACTCCAGGTGAGTGACAGGAGTAGTGTTGCCAACAACTTTCAGTGGAAAGTCGCTAAATGTCACTAGATGATGCCATGCACTAATTAGTATATTCATTATGTCATCGTGTCGTATTTGCATTTTGCCTAGTGTCAGCTGTTTACATCTGCTTGCTTCTCTCCTACTCTCTGTGCTCACATACTGTATTTTAATACAACCGTATTCCAAATAAAGCTGTTCTCATTTACATATTTTTCTGTTTCTGTTGTCAGACAGAGCAAGTATGAAATGGGACAGAAAGGCAACTCATTAAGAGACTACAATTTAACCAGCAGTCAGTTCCAAGCTGCTGCTCTGCACTGCTAAATCCTGATTTATAACAGCGGCATCGTCTGACAATCACCCTACACATAAGTTAAAGATTACGAGTGTGCTGTGATTTCAGCTAAATTTACGTGTAAAAACTCAAGGTACGCTCACACATACAGCGACCGGAGACCATTCATTTTCAACGAGAGCTGGCAACTTCCGGGGCCATGAGCAACACCGACCAAACAGCAACAAGCCAGACCCTTCACCCAAGATAGGAGCTACACTCCCTTATTTTAAAAAAAAAAAAAAAAAAAAAAAAAAAAAAAAAAAAAGGGATTGTGTTTCATTATTGTTTCTTTTATTTATTTATTTATTTTGCTTTAAACCCACTAAGATCCTAAGCTAAGCGGCCACTTCCGGAATGGCACTGCCTCTGCTAGTGAGCACGGGTGGCTACGGATCACGTGCGCTCTACCACATTCACTCCCATTGGTAGTCGTTGCCAAGTTTGCATAAAGTTAAACTTTTCTCAACTTTCAAAGTTGCTGGACACGCCCACATCTAGTCGCCAATGGGCGCTGTCGCTCATGTCACCGGAAGTCGCCAGCGCTCACTGAAAATGAAGGAGAGGGAGGGGCTGGAGCAGGGTGTCATATTTTGAGTGAATGGTTGTATACGTTATATTCCTGTTCTATCAAAAATGAACACTAAAGTTTTTAGTGAGTTCGTATGTTTTTACTTTTTATAATTCAAGCAATTGGTTAGCACCACTAGATTAAAAAATGGCTATTTTCAAGGTTTTCCAGTACTTAAATTTTAAAGCCAAATTCAAGCACTTCAAGCACCTTGTACGAACCCTGTTAAAAAAAAATATATGCTGAATGTTCAAACTTAATTTGCTAATAATCATCCATACATTTTCTGTACTGCTTATCCTACACAGGGTCGTGGGGAACCTGGAGCCTATCCCAGGACACTCGGGGCACAAGACATGGGACACCCTGGACGGTGTGCCATTCCATCGAAGGCACAATCACACACATTCACACAACCATTAACACACTACAGACAATTTAGAGATGCCAATCAGCCTACGGCACATGTCTTTGGACTGGGGGACGAAAACAGAGTACCCCAAGGAAACCCTTGATGCACGGAGAGAGCATCCAAACTCCTGTTATTGCGAGGCAACATGCTAACCACTAAGCCACCATATGGTAATACCCAATAACGGAAATGTAAACATTAGAAATGTTAGCATGAACAAAATCTGACAATAAAACCTCAGTTAGATATCACCTTCAGTGAGAGATGCTTGACCAAAGACAAAATTCCAGGAGTCTTTTGGGTACAAATCAATCATGGTGATCCCAACAATGCAAAATGCATCTTTTGGCTTCCTCTGTTTCAAAAACGCCAATAGGTCTCCTATGAAAAGGAAAGAAAATGCTCACCAAAGAGCAAAGCTCCACTTTTCATTCATCTGAACACTGTCTGCCCTCTGCAGGGCACTGGGATTAACTGGCCCAAATTCTTCTAACACTTTCCAAGCAACCACAATAAATTTGCTGTATTGTATGTAATAATACTCACCAGCATGAAGCTGCAGGTTATTTGTGTTGCTGTTGACACGAAATGTGCAGCTGCTGGCTGCAACAGTCACTGCTGGTAGGAGTTTGACTGTCAGGCCGTTGTAAAATGCCTCACAGTACTCCCTCAGCCACTCCACATACTGCTCAGTGATCCCAGCTCCATCCCCAAAGGATCCTGTGGACCGTAGAAACACATTACAAAGCAACTTATTCTGTATACAACATTGCATCATACGAGGACTTTGACTAACCAATTGTTTGAATATAAATGGTCTTGTGGCCAGTGTCGGGTGTGCTGCGGTATGGGTTGCTGTAGAAGCTCTGAAAGTCCTGAGGAGCTTCGGGGTGGGCAGAAATCCAGTCAGAATCAGAGTGAACGGTGATGGCAGTGAAAAGCAAACTGCCAGGGAGGAGACCCGCATCAAGAAAACACTTTTCCTCTCTGCTGTACTGCTCATACGCCTCGATGAGATCCTTACGAGTGGAGAGGAGAACTGAGCGCAGTTTCTCCACAGGGTGTTCTAGGCACTGCATCTGGACTGTGTTATCTCCGCAGTAACGGTTCTATGCTAGTGAGCCGAAGACCTTCAAGATCTAGTGATGAAACTTCTGCAAATGCAACAAGACACTAGTTACAAATTCATGAAGCAACACTTCCATACACACATCAACTGAGGTCTAACACATGGGTTCTGCATAGTTTATGCCTTCCTAACTCCTAAAGACACTAGATTCAGCTAATCAGGTTTCTCATATCAGTCATGAGTTGGGTTATGTGTGTTGGTAGCAAGGAAACCTTGCAAATGTGCAGGATCCCCAGGACTGGACTGGAGAAACTTGTATGCTAATATAGGTCGCAAACAGTCATCTCTTATCCCGCCCGTTTCTACACTTTCCGGTTTCTAAAAAAAAAAAAAAACATTTTACGACTTCCGGAAACATTTCCGTTCATCCATGTTGACACACACGTCTTACCACAGTTCTGATAATAATCTTTAACGTAACATGTTGTTGAAGTGTGAATTGCTCTCTGCAGTTTTTGGTGGAAGCGTAGATAGTGACCTGCATAACAAGAACAGCCAATGAAAACAATATGCACAGAAAACATGTATATAAATCATATAAATAAAGCATATATCTATTGGACTTTCCCTACAGTGATATCAGAACTTCATTTGCCAATAAATTAATAACATGCCAATGGACAGACCTGTCAAAGAAAACCAGATTCGCTCTGGAGTTTAAATAAAATATTCAGTATTCAAACTGTCACGAAAGTCGCGAGAAAACCCACATCACATAAACAGTATGTCAAAACAATACTCCGCCACATGTAGGCTTTGACGTCAGTACCATGAAAGTCACGTGTGCTGGCTGTTGTACATTTTGTCAGAAGTCTTCCGTGTTGGGAACCATCTTCAAAATAAAAGTTCTCACGCGATATATTCGGTGCTTATAGCGCATAACTGATCTTTCAGTACACTTAATTATGCATTGTAAATAATTTATATTCAGGAAAACAACAATCCTTTTGCGAATTTCAGAGCCCAGGGATCAGTGAAACAGTGAGATCCCCTTAAAGTTTGAAAAAGGTGACGTATCTTATGCTGTATAAACAAAAGTGAAAGTATTTTTACTCCTCTCTCTGCGCGAGCGTGCACACAAAGACGTCTTTTCATAATCCTCTTTTCAAGATGTCTCAAATCCGACAATTGATTAAAGGATGATCAAAGGTATTTTAATAGAATATTCAATAATGGATCAAAAGTTTCAACAGGCAGCACACCTTGGAGTTGTCTCCTGTAACCGATTTATTAAAAATAGCCCAACTCCACACCCCCCCTTTAGCTTTTGTTATTTGTCTTATACTATTTTATATAACAAAAGTGTATGAATAATTTATATATATTTATATATATTATATATATATATTTGATATATTTATTATATATAATTATATATATATATATATATATATATATATATATATATATATATATATATATATATATATATATATATATAAATTATTCATACACTTTTGTTTTATTATTTTTGATGACCTTTTATTTCAGTTTTCACATCACACTGTATTTTGCTATACAAATAATGTTCACTCACTTTCAGTAAATGCTTTATCCTGGTCAGGTTTGAGGCGGATTTGGAGCCTATACCAGGAACACAGACCCTGAGAGGGGAATACTCTGGATGTGCTACCTGTTTATCACAGGGCACCATGCACACACAAATATTCACACCTGGAGGCAATTTATCTTACTCACTCTACCTACTGGCATGTTTTTGGTATGTGGGGAGCAAACTGGAGAACCAGGAGGAAACCCACACTGACATGGGAAGACCATACACACAAACTCCAGGTAGACACTAACCTGATCTCAGACTGAACCCAGGGCCCTGGGGCTGTGAAGTAGCAACCCCACCTGCACCACCCTACTGCTTTAAATAATAATAATAATAATAATAATAATAATAATAATAATAATAATAATAATAATAACAACAACAACAACAACAATAGAAAAGCCTACAGATGCATCTCAAAAAATTAGAACATCATGAAAAAGTTAATTTCCCCCCATAATTTAATTAAAAAAGGGGACCTTTCATATATTCTAGTTTCATTACACAAAGTGAAATGTTTCATCCCTTTTTTGTTTTAATCTTGATGATTACGGCTTACAGCTCATGGAAATCAAAAATCCAGTATCTCAAAATATTAGAATAAAGAAATGTCAACCTTCTGAAAAGTATGTTAATTTATGCACTCAATACTTGGTCGGACCTCCTTTTGCATGAATTACTGCATTAATGCGGCATGGCATGGAGGCAATCAGCCTGTGGCACTGCTGAGGTGTTCTGGAAGCCCAGGTTGCTTTGATAGCGACCTTCAGCTCGTCTGTATTATTGGGTCTGGTGTCTCTCAGATTTTCCATGTGGTTCAGGTCAGGCGGGTTGGCTGGCCAATCAAGCACAGTAATACCACGCTCAGTAAACCAGTTACTAGTAGTTTTGGCACCGTGGGCAGGTGCTAAGTCCTGCTGGAAAAGGAAATCAGCATCTCCATAAAGCTTGTTAGCAGATGGAAGTATGAATTGCTCTAAAATCTCCTGGTAGACGCTGCATTGACTCTCGACTTGAGAAAATACAGTGGACCAACACCAGCAGATGAAATGGCACCCCAAATCATCACTGACTTTGGAAACTTCACACTGGACTTCAAGCAACTTGGATTCTGGGACCTTGATTTCCAAATGAAATGCAAAATTTACTTTCATCTTCCCCATGATTGTGGTTGTGTACCGAAACAGACTGAGATTAAAGGCTCAGGAAAACTTTGCAGGTGTTTTGAGTTAATTAACTGATTAGAGCTCTTCCCAGGTTGACATTTCTGTATTGTAAATTCTTTATTGTAATATTTTGAGACACTGGATTTTTTGATTTCCATGAGCTGTAAGCCATAATTTTTTTTTTATTTTTTTTTTTTAATCTTTAAGGCTTGAAATAGTTCACTTTACGTCTAACAAAGCTTGAATATATTAAAGTTCCACTTTTTGAATTAAATTACAGAAAAAGTTCACTTTTCCATGATACTCAAATTGAGATTCACCTGTATATGTAGTTAAATTGTATCTTGATTTAAATATCTACAATTTAAAGTAGATAAAAAACACCAACAAAAATGAATATCTTTGTAAAATAGTTTGATTTAATGGTCCAAAGAAAGTTATACAAAAAAGACTGAAAACTATTAAATTGATACTGTACAAGGATCATATCTGAACTAAAGCAAATTCTGTTGGTGAGCTTGAACACCGATCCCAGTTTTCATGAAATATCAGATCACAAGTCCGATTACAGGATGGTGAATAAAACTAGGCTTAGAACAAAGAACATAATTTAAATATGCATACAACTGGTTACACACTACAAATGGCCAGAATTCTCTTATGAAGTCACTTGGCAGAATCAAACATAAGATGTAAAGCTCATTCTTATGAGACCATCTTTGTCACTGCCTGAATCAGTCAGTGAACCAAGACAAACTGTGAAATACACCTGAGATATTAATTACATAGTGCACAAAATTGTCTTGAGTATTTCAGTTTGAGGAGAAAACTGAATGTTTTAGTCCATGTTGGAAGCAAAATATACCTCATGAAAAAAAGAAAAGGAAAATATAAATCCCCACACACCACAAACCCTGAAAATTGCTCACATGAGCCTAATCATTAGCTAGGGCATAAGGGCAATTTAACTTCTGCATTGAATTCATATGTACACAGTTATCTTTTTTGTTGGAACATTAATTATAATAAACCACCGTATGAAGGTTTTCATACACAACGCTGGCTACACTTCACTTTAAATGGTAAGGCGAAAGTGAAAGATCACCAGACAATGGTTTAATTTAAAAAAAATAAAAATAAAAAACCCACAAGGGATCTATACAATATCAATTCTGTATAACAAAGAAAACATTATTTAAGAGTCTTTACCTTTTAATAAGGAACAAAGACAATAGTACTACATACACAGGTACCTTAAGAAAAGGGTCACTACATTTTCTGCATAATCCGAGTGCACTGATACGGTGTTTTGTTGTTTTTTTTTTTTTTTCTTTCTTTTTTTTCTTTTTTTTTTAAGTGGGATATAACAGGACTTGCTGAATCCTGAAATGGTGAAAAGGGGTCTAATCCCAATCAGGGAAGGCTACTCACTAATAACGTGTCTGGAATGCATATTTACAGCCCCTGAGTCTCAGCAGTTATCATGCATCTTGGAGTGTGACTAATAACATTTACCACTTTGCTTTAAGGCATCTCCAGACCTGAAATACACAAAAGACAAATTCTTTTAAATTAATTTTTTAAGTAAGCAAAGGTTAGGGAAATTAAATATTTCGTATAAATGGGTCCAACAGTAGTAGTGGTAACTCAGTGGCTAAGATACTGGACTTCTGATCAGAATATCATGAGTTCAAATCCCATCCTCTGCTGGATGTTTTCTATAAAACTTTTAAAGTGGAGTGGCAATGACAGCAGTAAAACAGCCAAGTGACTCAGCTAAATGGATTGAAAGGGAAATTGAAACTGGGATTAAAAAAAAAACAAAAAACAAAAAAAAAAAAAACCCAAAAGGAAAACATTAGTCTTATCTGTGAGGGGAACAATCTGCATACAGGTGTTTTGTTCAGGGTCTTTACTGAAATCACTTGCACTAGAATTAAAACCTCATTAAAAGTGGAATGAACTTAAGCATTATGGCATGTCTCTCATTGTAACATAAGCTGCTTCAAATTTTCATGCAGGATTGTGTCTTTGACATCTCGGAAGACGAGGCGGATATTCTCGGTGTTAATGGCCGTGGTAAAGTGATGGTAGAAGGGTTTCACCTGCTGCTCACGCCGCTTACCACGGAAGCATTCCACCAGGAACTTCTGTACATCAGCCAAATTATGGGGCTCGCCGGTGAAATCGGGGAAATAGTCAATGATAGACACAGTCTTTACTTTCTCCTCCAGCAGGTCTGTCTTATTGAGGAAAAGAATGATGGATGCTTTAGAAAACACACGGTTGTTGACGATGGTGTCGAATATGTTGAGCGACTCCATGAGCCTGTTGGTCTCACGGTCCTCCATAAGAACCTGGTCAAACTCGCTACATGACGCCAGGAAGAGCACAGAAGTGACACAGTCGAAGCACTCGAACCATCGTCGACGCTCTGACCGCTGCCCGCCCACATCCACCATCTTGAATGGAACGTTCTTGATCTCAAAGTCATACTCATGGATGCCCTTAGTAGGCTTTCGTGCCAGAAGTATGTCCTGTTGTGTTGGTAGGTAATCCTACAAGTAAAAAATAAAATAAAATAAATCTTTTAAACAATCCATTACCAAAATAATAAATCATAAGCATATAGAAACATCTTTAGTTCGTATACATTATCCTCTTCAACTACAGTGTATTGTTCAATTTTAAAGTCAATAGGATTTACCGGCTGTCCAATTCTATCCAAACTGTCCAGGAAATATTTCACTGATTCACCCTAGAGGCACAAGGGAAAAAACACAGAAAATTATTCTCTAGCAATTCATACATAACAATATTCACGATGATACAAGATTAAGTAACAAGTGTGTTACTGGGGTGTTGTGTTTCTTTTTTTTGAGAATTGATATCGGGATGAATTTATGTGAATTCAGAAAAATAAATAAATGAATGAATGAATGCACCTGTACACAGTAAAAACCTCTGCTTCCCCAGGTCTAATTAAGTAATAAAATCAAAACAGCAGGTCTTGATGTAAAGATACTCGGTTTTCTATTTCCATCTCAGAATGCATAATGACCATCATTAAATTCAGTGTTGTACAACAATTTAAATGGAACTTAAAACCGGTTATGAAATCAGACATGCAACACAAATTCCTTTGCATTACAATCCACTTCAAATGATTTCTGGCATAACAACTGTGACCCTTGCCCCTCGGTGCTCAATCCTAAAGCCTAAACAGTAAATCTCCAGTTTCCCCCTGATCCCTTATTCCCTCTTCACGTAGTGAGAACAGTGCTTTATTTCAACCTTCAGCCTGTGCTTTCAGTCAGAGTGATCCTGCTCGAATATGTTCCTGGATCATACAATTCACAAGATTCCACAAATCCTGAGAGCATTAAATTGCATTACAGAGGCAGCAAGACTGCAAATAAAATGATAAATTACACAAACTTCACTGAAATACACTGACTGGTATTAGCGCCATTTAATATTTTAGACCAAGAGCCAAAAAGACTGGTAAAGGAAAAGAAGAGGGAACAAGAAAACATGCTAACCACATGACAGGAGTTTCACTTTCTGTTGTGACCCATTGTCTAATGACTCCTTAAGTTAAATCCTTAGACTTAAGATTGCAGTAGAGAATAAGAAAATAAAATATCTAAAACCTCTATAAACAAAACAACAGTCTTCAAATCTTTTAAACAAAACAGAGAAATCAGACCTGTTACTCATCACATTATACATTATTCAGAATAAACAGATACAAATACAGATACGAACAGGAGGTGCATTGTTGTATATAATAAGTGGTTTGCTCCAGTAGGCCAACTAAAACACTGTCTTACTGAGCTCCAAAATCAAACCATATTTCTTTTTTTTTTTTTTTAATTATACAAATTCACAAAGGAAATATATATTCATTTTTGAAGGCACTGCTCCAAATTCAGGGATTAATAAAGTACATCCATCTATCTATCTATCCCACACTAGCCACAGTGGACAGGGCAGCATATCTGTGCTGGGTTCACCAAAAATGTATTAAATTACTTCAATTAATTAATTAATTAATTAATTAAATATTGTTGTTTAAGGAACCCCATTTTGAGTAGCAGCAGCAGTGTTTGAGAGAATTCTGATAAGGTGTCCACCAAAAAGTGGCGTCCAAAAAAACCAAACAAAAAAAACAACAAAAAATGAAGTCCGATGTGCCAACCAACGTGTGAATATTGAATGATTGGCATGCGCATGAGTTTTGAACTTTCTGATATTGACTGATAACCTGGAAGCCCCTACTCTGATTCTTTGAACTTTCTTGCTGATAAATAGTGAAGGTTTTGAGTTCATTAATATGAAATTAAAAAGTAACACTGTATGTTTGACTTAGCCACCATTACATAAGTGTATATAGTTAACTAATGATGTTACTGAAAATAGTTTGTTGTTTTTTAAAGTAAGTTTTTAGCTAAAAGAAAAAACTAATGATTAAATTGACAGCACAAAGTGTCAAAATCTAAACAAGTTATAAATAATTTTTAACAGTAAAAATATAGTTTAGGCCGAGGGCTCTTCTGGCTCAAATCTGAATACAGATCAAGATTGTAGCACTGAATTATACCCCTTAGCATAGAGTTGTTATAACAATAGTATAGTAATGGAAAAAATTCTAATTTGTGGAATGAAGCTTACAGCTTTAGTTACTAATAGTATGTGAGATAAAGCTTTGACATCACTATACTACCTGTATGACTCTGTGTTAAGGCAAAGACCAAGAGATTAAAGTGCTCAACATTCCTATACTAAGAACACGACTACCCCCACCAAAACAAAAATCCAAAAACCTTCATTAAAAATAATAATAAATAAAGCTACAAACATCCTGTGTACATGGCTCTTCAAAACTATAACGCAAAGAAAACTGAGGGCTGTAAAAATGTTTTAAACACCAATACTCATTCAGGGCTCTCTGATGGGCAACAAAAACCACTGAAAATAAAACCCAAGTGAAAATAACTTTTGATAATTTCACAGCGACGATGTAAATAAGTAAGTGCTGTGAACATTTCATCTTCCAGATGTGTGGGTTGGTGGGGGTTTGGATGAATCACAGCACCAACATAATCTCACATTATCTAAACCACATCATGTTTTACGTCCATACGGTGCTCCACAAATCTTACACCAAGCTGAACGTCTCTTGTGATCATTACAGTGCTGCTAAGATTTGCTTTTTTTGTTTCATCTCACCAACTGGAATTCTCTTCTTCGGTCGTAGGCACTCTGGATGCCGCTGTCAGCCCACAGGGTGTGGATGGAGGGTAGATAATGCAGGAAGACTTTGGTCTCTACAATTCCCTGAGACATCATGGCCGAGCGTGTGTCAAAGCCCATCAGGACTTCCCCGTGTGTCTGGTTGGAGGAGTCTCCCCATGGGATGTGCAGCTTCTCTCTGGCATCCACCAGCACTCGGATTCCTACAAACACACACACACACACACACACACACACACACACACACACATACATACATCAGAGAGCAGTACAAAGTGATCAGATGTACAAAAGCATGCACGTGGTGCGCCTATTTCCAGTTCAGGCAGATTTCAGTCAGCATACAGGACGTTAAGCCTTCAGCAGGAATTTCATTTTGAATAACAAAACATTGGGGCTTAGCTTGCTAGCGAAGTGTAAAGAACCTAAAACAATACGAGCTGACAATTTTGTCAACCCGAGTCAGTTTTAATGAGTACCGGAATGTTACATTAATCAACGTACATGTAGTTCAACGTGGCCTTTCGTAAAGAAATAAACGTGAGCCAACTTTGGAGTTCATCGAGAAGAAACAACCCGCTTTAGTTAGTTAGTTGAGTGTGTATGAAGTACAAGGCGTGGCGCGCGCAGAGTGCTGAGCACAGCTACTGCAGCTAACTGCACTTCTGATGGCTTTTGTACGTTCACCTCGACTCGTATCGCAGAAGCTCACCACGGAAATCACTTTCTCACTGCGAAATAAGCGACGCGCGTTGAGACTAGACACATCAGAAAGATTCACTAATCGACAAAACTACGTGATAGGCGATCAGAATAAACTACCTTTGATAACATTGCTGTAGATGGTAGCCCGGAACTCCTCTTTGGCCCCCTGATCGAAGTCCTGCCCGTGAATTATGCGCATTTGCTTCAGGAAAGTTGACTTGCCGCTCTCGCCTGCTCCGAGCAGTAATATCTTCACCAGCCGCTTCACGTAGGTCTTCTCCCGATTAATACATCGGTCTATCTCTTTAGATTTCCTCTGCTGCTCGATTTCGTTGTTGGACAAAAGACAACTGGGGATACAAACTATCGCCGTCCGGGAGGGCAGGAAATCAGCCATTTTTGTAGTAACAACTTCATGGATCCATCACTGACGAGGGCGCGCTCCGTCGTGCGCGTGCACAAAGTTTGGGCGGTAACTTCGCGACGCGTCGAGTTGTTCGGCTCGCTTTCTTTTTTAAGTAAAAGCTCGGACACAACTTAAAACAAGTGGTCGAATAAGAAACTTTTTTTAAAGCGAGGTTTGTTTAGTGTTTCGAATTTTTAGGCCAAAAAAAAAACAACACACAAAAAACTGTTATCTATCCACTTATCAGCTTAGTAGATAAACAAGTACTAAGGTAAACAAATTAAAAACTGAGAAGATAATGTAAATAAAATGTGCACTGATTTATTACGAAGTGTTGCGCGTTTTTTGCTAATAAGTATTCATTACAATAAACTATAAATCTCCAACAGATTAATTTTATTAAAGGGTATTAATAAATGATAGAATGACATTGTTTGTAAACCCAGGCCATGACTTTTGTTCCGTGGAGAAGGCGCGCGCACACAACAGTCAGCAGGTGAGCAGCGCCTTCTGGTGGTGGTGGTCTGAGTGTAAAACAGCGCCCTCTGGTGGTGGTGGTTGTGGTCTGAGTGTAAAACAGCGCCCTCTGGTGGTGGTGGTTGTGGTCTGAGTGTAAAACAACGCCCTCTGGTGGTGGTGGTCTGAGTGTAAAACAGCTCCCCTCAGCTTTCTCTGCATGATGTGACAGGCTTTACTTGTAGGAGCGGAGCTGCTTGCTGATTGGCGGAGACCAGCATCGTCTTTGTGGATATCAGTATGATAATAAGAGATTAGACGCCGGCAGTATCCGAAATCCTCGCACGTCTGCCAGAGGTATCGTTCTCTTCATTTTATTCCTTGCTTCTTACCAGACATCGGTGGACTGTAAGAATTTGCAAGCTAAAGACACCAACATGACTATAAGAAACGTGCGAGATCATGGCCAGCGTTACAGACCGCGGATGGCTTGTCTGAAAAAGGTGGGTTCACAGCCAAAACAACATAGTCTAAGGTTTTTGTGTCTTATCCAGCACAGCACATGGGTTTACCAGCGTGATATTCTCTGGTGATAGGCTGTTTAAGCGTGAATTACAGTTTGAGTGTATTTTCTTCGGTATGAGGTTCCTTGGGTTATTATATACCTTAATGCAATACCTGATTGAGTATTAGTTGAGAGTGATTAAGATATTGCATTACATATCTGATGCTTTTTGTGGCATTGCAATACATTAAAAAAAAAAAAAATACATCAGACTAACTCCACACTTCACCTGAACATTTGCATGGTCTTTGTAAGTAACTGTTGCTTTTGTCTATTCAAGCATAAACATATACGGCCACAGTGCACTATAAACATAACTTATTAACAGTGTTGTTATTGTGCCAGTGTGTCTTGTGGAAACCTCAATTTTGTTCAAATAAAATGAGCTACTGAGAACACCGGTGTATTCTGTTATCTTGAACTTGAGATCTTGAGCCTGTTAGGAAATCCAGATTCCCAAATAAAAGCAATTTGTTCTTATAGTTTATATGCAAGCTAAATAAATGCAAAGGTTCTACCTGCAAATAAATTGTCCACTCTACCATCTACAATTGGAGGTACGGTGAATGTGTTGTTGTAAGTATTAGATTAGCTTTATAGCCCACCTTGTTGCCACAATTAAATCACTCATGTCCATAAAATATCGCCTGAGTGACTCACATTTTGAAGTAAACAAATGCTCTATAACTGTGTGTTGGGCCCAAAAAAATCTGACACTTGGTTGCTCTTGGGATTGTAATAGACCAGTCATTTGGTTAACCACTCGCTGTGATCAGGATGAGGGTGCATGATTCCCCAAATCATCTTCAAAAGCCAGACACCCTGAGAAAGCTAATAGCAACTTCAAACAGCCATAGAGAGCCACCAGTCAATCAGCGGGTATATTTCAAAGGGGTCAACCATCAAGGAATGAAACAGCATGTAAGAGTCCAGCAGGCACGGCTTCATGCTTGAATATCGCAGGCTTTAGACCTTACAGCAGCTTACCTATTGACTGCGGAAACTGTGCTTTATGCTATTAATCAGTTTGCATTTTATGAAGCTCTTACCTAGGTAAATGTTTACAAGCGAAAGATGTCAGATACATAGCAGTTGGACAACATGGAGTGGGGTTACACTTAATGTTCCACTAACATATCAACAGCTTTATTAATTAAATGCCAATGTGAAATAACATCAGTTTGATAACATAAACAGTGCATGTATTGCTTATCTGATAACATCTCGGGAGTAAAGTCTGATAAAATCTCGGGATTCAATGCATGCATTAGAATTGAATGTCATCAATAATCCCATCACGTGATGCACTATTACTCATATTACTCAAAGCACAGGATGCTTTGCTGGTAAATTATATGCAGACTGATGAAGGCAGACTTAATTTCCATCTGTGAAGAAAATAGGCTTGTTAGAACATTCAATGGATGACAAAATATTGTCCTATCTAGATAGGAATGACATTGAAGATAGTTAGGTAATTTATAGTTCATTTATACAACATTTCATTTAAATGGTCCACACAAAGCAACTTCAGAAACATTATATCAGCAGTAGCTGAAAATCCTGCTTTATCTATTTTGTATGTATTGTCTACACTCAGTGTCCAGCTGAAGTGGCGTCCTTGTTCCCTTTTGAGGGTGAATGCTATGCAAATTAAGGTGTTGTTAATGTTTTTCATTTTGTGTATATATAATGGTAGATGGAAGCTTTGGTGTTGGAAATGCAGGACTCTAAAACCGGGGTAAAGTCTCAGACCCAGAGACTTGTCATCACCACCATCCCTCATGCCATCACAGGTAAAACACAATACTTTAAATGTCTTTTTGCTGTGTGCGTATGCAGATTGCAATGCGACAGAGAATCCTGTGAAATACACATCAGTGCAATACAACACCTGAGACACTATTAGCTGTGACCTGCAGAGAGACTTTCCCACATGCATTGATTGCTTGAGAGCAATTCCTCCTTAACATTGCCAGTTATTCCAGTGAACCATGTATTAAAGTCCTCTTATGAAGTATCCATTGCCATGACAACCTCAGTGTGGCTAGCTGCAATGACTCCCTCCTCGAGGCTGTTTGGTCTTAGGGAAGAAAAGCTCTTCTTCATGCTTAGCTCCAAAATTATGACGAACCTGATATGTGAATTGGGGGAAGCCCATTTTCCTCTTATACGTGTGTACAAAACACATTTCTACTGATGCTTGTGCAACATGGTTTAAGTTATTCTTAATATTCTTAT
Source organism: Ictalurus punctatus (assembly GCF_001660625.3). NCBI lineage: Eukaryota > Metazoa > Chordata > Actinopteri > Siluriformes > Ictaluridae > Ictalurus > Ictalurus punctatus. Next base: position 13,257,384 of record NC_030428.2, on the reverse strand, counting down.
TCTTCGGCATGGAGAGGACCCCTGAGGTGTTGATAAATGATTTAGTGAAATCACATGGATTAGATCAGCAGGCCCACGCCTGTGCCTCACTAATGAAGCTGTTCTGATTCAGTCACATGGACTCTTGCTTATTTGGCTCCAATTAAGAGAGCTCATGCTGACCCTGCATAAGTGAACACAGTCGTGACATGTCAATTGTTGTAAGATGCGTTTACCCAAAAGCCTGTGTTTTTTTTGTTGTTGTTGTTGTTGAATAAACATGTCTTAAATGAAAATTTAAATTTGTGTGTACTTAATAGAAGGAATGTAAATTCTAAATGTTTGGTTGTCTGAGAAAACTCATCAGCTGACCTCTGGCAAGCAACCAAAAAGGACAGAAAAATCTTCTTTTTGACAAATAGGTCCAACTGTAGTATGGATTCCTCAAAACATTCTTGTATTCTATACAGAAACCTTTCTTATTCCACCACCTAATCTTTAGCTTTTTACTCCATAGTGTTTCTTGTTTTTCCCCTTTTTGCATGTAAATGGGGAGGACAGCACTGTGGTTCTCTGTTTGTTATGCCATTTACCTCTGAGCCATCTGAGTTTACTTTTAGACATTATGTGTACTACATGTGTTGGTAATGCTTCAGTTAATTAACTTCATAGGTACATTAGAGAAATAAAGCCGTATCTTATTGCTGTGATATTGGTTGCAAGGTTTATCAATCATGCCTGAAGGGGTTGTGATGTAATATTTAATTAAACTTACATAACCATAACTATATTTATTTCTATCTCATCCAGGAGAAGATATTGTTGAATGGATTTCTAATCGTTTCAAGGTAGATGTTGTTGGTAAGTAGAGGGCATTTTCTCTCTGCCAGTCAAGGGAGCCAAATCCACTTGCTTTCTTAGAGAGAGAGAACACGAACACAAAGCTTCAGCATGTATTACCTGCATGTAACAAATTGCCTGCAAACTTGTGATCTCACTGTTTGTTAGTTCACGGTATGTTGTTTTTTTCACCACACTAACGAACTAAGTCCTCATCCTAAATTGGCTGAAGTTGCTTAGCTGTGTTTAGTTTTCCTTAATTCGTATGTTAACATGCAAATTGTTTGCACAAGTGTGTAGTAAAAGGCAAATATTCTATATTAACCTTGTCGTTTGTGTGAGATAATGTTTCTGTCTTATTTGATTGTAGCGGCACGAGCCTTGGGCACAATGATGGTGGCCTTTGGATATATTTACCCATTGCAGGATCACAAGAGACTCATCATCAAGTCAGATGCATTACTCTATCGCTTTCAGGTAACATTAACGAATCTCTAACAAACAGTGAAAATTTTCGCACAGGATTCTTATTTATTATCAGCGTTTTTGATAATAGTATTAATAAGATTAAAGTTGTTCGTTATTCTTTCACAGACACCATATTTCTGGCCTGCACAGCAGTGGCCAGTGGAGGACACTGATTACGGTCAGTATTGACATTGTTGTTGGTTGGTTGGTTTGTTTGTTTTCTAATATTTACATTGATATACAAATAATGGACCATTATTACAGGTTTTCTGTGCAATTGGCAAACATCTGTCATTGAATGCTATATTAAAAAATAATATTGGTCTATAGAAAATTTAATGGTTATATTTCTGAATTTTCAAGCAATATACCTGGCAAAGAGAAATATACGTAAAAAGGGGATGTTAGAGCTGCATGAACAGGTAAAGACTATGACAGTATACATATGCACCTCTTTAGAATTGCTCTAATCAAATCAATGAATTACTTGGCACCATTTTCAAACGGTATACGTGTTTGGTGTTCATTATATGGAAAATAATTTAAAAAAAATTTAATCAGGAGCAGTACAATTATCTACATAAATGGATGAACCACAAGTGGGACTTCATAGTAATGCAGGCCAAAGAACAGTACAGGTCTGTCAGTTTTATATATTATATTTTTCAGTTGGCAAGTGGTGTCATTTTCATACTATCACACTGAGTTACTCTTGAAAGCTTAGGTGCTAGATTTTGCAAGTGCATCACGATGTATTTACTCCACACACAGGGCAGGGAAAGAAAGAAAGAAACCAGATCGAGTGGTTTTTGACTGCCAGGAGAGAGCCTACTGGGTAGTACACAGACCACCGGTGAGATAATAAGGCAACAGTTGTTTTTTTCCCCCTCAATAGGGTTAGGCAAAATTAACATTTGTAAATTTAAGTGATCAATAAAAAAATAACTAAATGCTTTTGAATCCTCAATAAAAATCATTAATAAGCCATGTGTGCTTCAGAAACACAGGCTTTTACTCATATAATGTGACTGCCTAAAGTTTTAATTACTTAAAGTTTTAACACTGGTTATTATATACAGTGATTAATTTTTACACTC